>NC_053022.1:86006258-86156247 GCF_003073215.2 Triticum urartu | reverse complement strand
GCTTCCAGTGACCATTTCCCTTGCAATAATAGCACTGAGTCTCAGGCTTGGGTCCATTCTTTGGCTTCTTCCTGGCAACTGATTTACCGGGCGCGGCAACTCCCTTGCTGTCCTTCTTGAAGTTCTTCTTACCCTTGCCTTTCTTGAAACTAGTTGTTTTATTCACCATCAACACTTGATATTCCTTTTTAATTACCACCTCTGCTGATTTCAGCATTGAATATAACTCAGGAATGGACTTCTCCATCCCTTGCATATTGTAGTTCATCACAAAGCTCTTGTAGCCAGGTGGAAGCGACTGGAGGGTCCTGTCAATGACCAAGTCATCTGGAAGATTAACTCCCAGCTGAGACAAGCGGTTGTGCAACCCAGACATTTTGAGTATATGCTTGCTGACAAACCTTTTTTCATCCATCTTACAACTGTAGAACTTGTCGGAGACTTCATTTCTCCCGACCCATACATGAGCTTGGGAAACCATTTTCAACTCTTGGAACATCTCATATGCTCCGTGCTGCTCAAAACTCTTTTGGAGCGTCGATTCTAAGCTGTAAAGCATGCCGCACTGAACTAGGGAGTAATCATCACTAGGCGACTGCTAGGCATTCATAACGTCTTGAGTTGCCGGGAAAATGGGTGCGTCACCTAGCGGTGCTTCAAGGACATATGCTTTCTTGGTAACTATGAGGATGATCCTCAAGTTACGGACCCAATCTAGATAGTTGCTACCATCGTCTTTCAGCTTGGTTTTCTCTAGGAACACGTTGAAATTGAGGGCAACATTAGCGTGGGCCATTTGATCTACAAGACATATTGTAAAGAAATTTTAGACTAAGTTCATGATAATAAAGTTCATCTAATCAAATTATTTAATAAACTCCCACTCGGATAGACATCCCTCTAGTCATCTAAGTGATACATGATCCGAATCGACTAGGCCGTGTCCGATAATCATGTGAGACGGACTAGTCATCAACGGTGAACATCTCCATGTTGATCGTATCTACTATACGAATCATGTTCGACCTTTCGGTCTTTTGTGTTCCGTAGCCATGTATGTACATGCTAGGCTCGTCAAGTCAACCTAAGTGTTTACCATGTGTAAATCTGACTTACACCCATTGTATGCAAACGTTAGAATCTATCACACCCGATCATGACGTGGTGCTTCGAAACAATGAACCTTTGCAATGGCGCACAGTTAGGGGGAACACTTTTCTTGAAATTTTAATGAGGGGTCATCTTATTTATGCTACCGTCGTTCTAAGCAAATAAGATGTAAACATGACAAACATCACATGCAAATCATAAAGTGACATGATATGGCCAATATCATATGGCGCCTTTGATCTCCATCTTCGAGGCGCAGCATGATTACCATCGTCATCGCCATGACACCATGATCTCCATCATCATGATCTCCATCATCGTGTCTTCGTCAAGTTGTCTCCCCAACTATTACTTCTACTACTATGGCTAACGGCTAGCAATAAACTAAAGTAATTACATGGTGTTTTCATTGACACGCAAGTCATACAATAAATTAAGAAAACTCCTATGGCTCCTGCCGGTTGTCATACTCATCGACATACAAGTCGTGATTCCTATTACAAGAACATGATCAATCTCATACATCACATATATCATTCATCACATCCTTTTGGCCATATCACATCACATAGCATACCCTACAAAAACAAGTTAGATGTCCTCTAATTGTTGTTGCATGTTTTACGTGGCTGCTATGGGTTTCTAGCAAGAATGTTTCGTACCTAGGCAAAAGCCACAACGGTGATATGTCAATTGATATTTACCCTCTATAAGGACCCTTTTCATCGAATCCAATCCGACAAAAGTGGGAGAGACAGACACCGGCTAGCCACCTTATGCATCAAGTGCATGTCAGTCGGTGGAACCAATCTCACGTAAGCATACGTGTGAGGTCGGTCCGGGCCGCTTCATCCCACAATGCCGCCGAATCAAGATAAGACTAGTAACGGTAAGCAGATTGAACAAATCATCACCCACAACTACTTTATGTTCTACTCATGCATATAATCTACGCATAGACCTAGCTCATGATGCCATTGTTGGGGAACATAGCAATAATTCAAAAAAATCCTACGTGTCACCAACATCAATCTAGGAGATGCTAGCAACGAGAGAGAGGGAGTGCATCTTCATACCCTTGAAGATTGCTAACTGGAAGCGTTACAAGAACGCGGTTGATGGAGTCGTACTCACGGCGATTCCAATCGCGGAAGATCCGATCAAGCGCCAAATGGACGGCGCCTCCGCATTCAACACACGTACAGCCTGGGGACGTCTCCTCCTTCTTGATACAGCAAGGGGAGAGGACAAGTTGAGGGAGAGCTCCTGCGGCATGACGGCGTGGTGGTGGAGCTTGCAGTTCTCCGGCAGGGCTTCGCCAAGCACTATGGAGGAGGAGGAGGTGTTCGAGAGGTGGAGGGCTGCGCCAGGGGAAGGGGGTGCATCTGCCCTCCCACCCCTCTATTTATAGGGTGAAGGGAGAGGGGGCTGGCCCCCCTAGATGCATCTAGGGGGGCGGCGGCCAAGGGAAGGACTTGCCCCCAAGTTAGGTGGGAGGCGCCCCCACGCCCTAGGGTTTTAAACCCTAGGTGCCTTGGGGCCTTGGGGCGCACCAGCCCACCAGGGGCTGGTTCCCACCTTTGTTCAGCCCACTTGGCCCACAGGGGCAGGTGGCCCCACCCGGTGGACCCCCGAACACCTTCCGGTGGTCCTGGTACAATACTGATAACCGCCAAAATTATTCTGGTGACTGAAACTGGACTTCCCATATATAATTCTTCACCTCCGGACCATTCCGGAACTCCTCGTGACGTCGGGGGTCTCATCCGGGACTCCGAACAACCTTCGGTAACCATATACTATTTCCCATAACAACTCTAGCATCACCGAGCCTTAAGTGTGTAGACCCTACGGGTTTGGGAACCATGTAGACATGACCGAGACATCTCTCCGTCCAATAACCAATAGCGGGATCTGGATACCCATGTTGGCTCCCACATGTTCCACGATGATCTCATCGGATGAACCATGATGTCGGGGATTCAATCAATCCCGTATACAATTCCCTTTGTCCATCGGTATGTTACTTGCCCGAGATTCGATCGTCGGTATCTCTATACCTCGTTCAATCTTGTTACCAGCAAGTCTCTTTTCTCATACCGTAACGCATGATCCCGTGGCTAACTCCTTAGTCACCTTGAGCTTGTTATGATGATGCATTATCGAGTGGGCCTAGAGATACCTCTCCGTCATATGGAGTGACAAATCCCAGCCTTGATTCGTGCCAACCCAACAGATACTTTTGGAGATACCTTTAGTGCACCTTTATAGCTACCCAGTTATGTTGTGACATTTGGTACACCCAAAGCATTCCTATGGTATCCGAAAGTTGCACAATCTCATGGTCTAAGGAAATGATACTTAACATTAGAAAAGCTTTAGCAAATAAACTACACGATCTTGTGCTACGCTTAGGATTGGGTCTTGTCCATCACATCATTCTCCTAATGATGTGATCCCGTTATCAATGACATCCAATGCCCATGGTCAGGAAACTATGACCATCTATTGATCAACGAGCTAGTTAACTAGAGGCTTACTAGGGACATATTACGATCTATGTATTCACACATGTATTACGGTTTCCGGTTAAAACAACTATAGCATGAACAGTAGACAATTATCATGAAAAAGGAAATATAATAATAACCACTTTATTATTGCCTCTAGGGCATATTTCCAAGACATGGGTCTACCAAAATGTGAAGGAGTGAATTCATGCTTGGTAAAGAACGACGTTGACATGAAACAATGCGATGCACTAGTGTCGAACAACACTCTAGCAGGAATGGAGTTAACTGAAAGGTTACCCATGCTCACTTCTGAAGAATCCTCTGCTTGAGATGCATTCATCATGTTCACCTTTGCATGCTTGGGATTATGCTTGACAACTGCGTTGCTTGCTGATCTGATCGGAGGAGGAGGCGGAAGGCACCTTTGGTTGAAGCACTTGTTTGAGTAGTGTCCTTTCAGACCGCATTTGTAACAAGTAATCTCAGAAGCTAGGCGAGGAGGTGGATGATAACCCACAAGTATAGGGGATCGCAATAGTTTTCGAGGGTAAAGTATTCAACCGAAATTTATTGATTCGACACAAGGGGAGCCAAAGAATACTCTCAAGTATTAGCAGCTGAGTTGTCAATTCAACCACGCCTGGAAACTTAATATCTGCAGGAAAGTATTTAGTAGCAAAGTAATATGATAGTAGTGGTAACGGTAGCAAAAGGTAATAGTAGTAAAAGTAATGTTTTTGGTATTTTGTGTAATGATAGCAATAGCAACGGGAAAGTAAATAAGCGAAGAACAATATATGTAAAGCTCGTAGGCAATGGATCGGTGATAGAGAATTATGTCGGATGCGGTTCATCATGTAACCGTCATAACCTAGGGTGACACAGAACTAGCTCCAGTTCATTGATATAATGTAGGCATGTATTCCTAATATAGTCATACGTGCTTATGGAAAAGAACTTGCATGACATCTTTTGTCCTACCCTCCCGTGGCAGCGGGGTCCTTATGGAAACTAAGGGATATTAAGGCCTCCCTTTAATAGAGTACCGGAACAAAGCATTAACACATAGTGAATATATGAACTCCTCAAACTACGGTCATCACCGGTAAGTATCCCGATTATTGTGACTTCGGGGTTAACGGATCATAACACATAATAGGTGACTATAGACTTGCAAGATAGGATCAAGAACACTCATATATTGATGAAAACATAATAGGTTCAGATCTGAAATCATGGCACTCAGGCCCTAGTGACAAGCATTAAGCATAGCAAAGTCATAGCAACATCAATCTAAGAGCATAGTGGATACTAGGGATCAAACCCTAACAAAACTAACTCGATTACATGATAGATCCCATCCAACCCATCACTGTCCAGCAAGCCTATGATGGAATTACTCACGCACGACGGTGAGCATCATGAAATTGGTGATGGAGGATGGTTGATGATGACGATGGCGACGGATTCCCCTCTCCGGAGCCCCGAACAGACTCCAGATCAGCCCTCCCGAGAGGTTTTAGGGCTTAGTGGCGGCTCTGTATCGTAAAATGCGATGATTTCTTCTCTCTGATTTTTTTCTCCCTGAAACACAATATATAGAGTTGGAGTTGGAGTCGGAGAGGCACCAGGGGGCCCACGAGGTAGGGGGCGCGCCCTAGGGGGGCAGGCGCGGCCCCCACCCTCGTGGACAGGTGGTGGGCCCCTTGGCCTTCATCTTTTGCAGGTATGTTTTATATTTTCCAAAAAGTTGCTCCGTGATGTTTTAGGTCATTCCAAGAACGTTTGTTTCTGCACATAAATAACACCATGGTAATTCTGCTGAAAACAGCGTTAGTCCGGGGTTCCATTCAAATCATGCAAGTTAGAGTCCAAAACAAGGGCAAAAGTGTTTGGAGAAGTAGATACGACGGAGACGTATCAGTGGAGGAGGAGGACCACCTATCCTCGGAGCCTAAGTGTGAGACTTGTTCTGATAGTTGGGGTTGGGGGGGGGGGAAGATCCATGGCCACCTTTTTTCTTCTGCTGGTAGGGCTGATGAAACAGAGGAGGCGGAGGAAGCCAGAACTTCTGTTGCTTAGCTGCCACTAGTGAGGAAGAAGAAGATTGAACTGCATCCCTGATTATCTTCTTTGAAGCCTCACACTTGAGCTGAGCGCCTTCTTGCTTGAGGGCCATGTTATAGAACTGATCGGACTGAGTAGGCTTAACAAGAACGAGCGCTAACTGCAGATCCTCTCTGAGGCCACCCCTGAAGTGATAGATCATGCTCTTTTCATCAGGAATGTCCTACCTTAAGAAGCGAGCAAGTTTCCAAAACTGGATGTTCTATTGATACATGGACATGCTTCCTTGCTTGAGATTGCAAAATTCTCACGTTGCTCTCAACAACACTTGTTGGAATGTGGACATGCTTCCTTGCTTGAGATTGCAGAATTCTCACGTTGCTCTCAACAACACTTGTTGGAATGTGGTGAGCTTTAAAGTCCCGACAGAAGTCTGAAGGAAATATGCCCTAGAGGCAATAATAAAATTGTTGTTTTATATTTCCTTATATCATGATAAATGTTTGTTATTCATGCTAGAATTGTATTAACCAGAAACTTAGTACATGTGTGAATACATAAACAAACTTTGTGTCGCTAGTATGCCTTTACTTGACTAGCTTGTTTATCAAAGATGGTTATGTTTCCTGAGCATAGACATGTGTTTTCATTTAATGAACGGAATCACATCATTGGAGAATGATGTGATGGACAAGACCCATCCGTTAGCTTAGCATAAATGATCGTTTAGTTTTATTGCTATCATCATGACTTATACATGTTCCTCTGACTATGAGATTATGAAAGTCCCGAATACCGGAGGAACACCTTGTGTGCTATCAAACCTCACGACGTAACTGTGTGATTATAAAGATGCTCTACAGGTGTCTCCGATGGTGTTTGTTGAGTTGGCATAGATCAAGATTAGGATTTGTCACTCCGATTGTCGGAGAGGTATCTCTGGGCCCTCTAAGTAATGCTCATCACTACAAGCCTTGCAAGCAATGTGACTAAAGAGTTAGTTACGGGATGATGCATTACGAAACAAGTAAACAGACTTGCCGGTAACGAGATTGAACTAGGTATTGAGATAGCGATGATCGAATCTCAAGAAAGTAACATGCCGATGACAAAGGGAACAACGTATTTTGTTATGCGGTTTGACCGATAAAGATCTTCGTAGAATATGTTGGAACCAATATGAGCATTTAGGTTCCGCTATTGGTTATTGACCATAGATGAGTCTCGATAATGTCTACATAGTTCTCGAACCCGTAGGGTCCGCAGGCTTAACGTTTGATGGCGATCGATATTGTGAGTTTATGTGTTTTGATGTACCGAAGGCGGTTCGGAGTCCCGGATGTGATCACGGACATGACGAGGAGTCTCGAAATGGTCGAGACATAAAGATTGATATATTGGATTACTACATTCGGACACCGGATGAGTTCCCGGGGTCATCGGATATATATATATCGGAGTGCCGGAAGGGTTATCGGAACCATCAGAGAAGTAATGGGCCTTACTGGGCCTAGGGGGGAGAGAGAGGGGCTGCCAAGGGCTGGCCGTGCGCCCCCCATGGGCCTAGTCTGAATTGGACTAGGGGGAGGGGCGGCGCCCCCTCCTTCCTTCTCTTCCCCCCTCCTTCCTTCTTCTCCTAGCAGGACTAGGAAAGGGGGGAGTCCTACTCCTACTAGGAGGAGGATTCCTCCCCCCTTGGCGCGCCTATGAGGGCCGGCCGGCCTCCCCCTCCCTCCTTTATATACATGGGGAGGGGGGCACCCTAGAACACACAAGTTGATTGTATAGCCGTGTGCGGTGCCCCCCTCCACAGAATTCCACCTCGCTCATATCGTTGTAGTGCTTAGGCGAAGCCCTGCATCGGTAACTTCATCATCACTGTCATCACGCGGTCATGCTGACGAACTCTCCCTCGGACTCAACTGGATCAAGAGTACAAGGGACGTCGCCGAGCTGAACGTGTGCAGATCGCGGAGGTGCCGTGTGTTCGGTACTTGATCGGTTGGATCGCGAAGACGTTCGACTACATCAACCGTGTTTCATAATGCTTCCGCTTTCGATCTACGAGGGAATGTAGACATACCCTCCCCTATCATTGCTATGCATCTCCTAGATAGATCTTGCGTGATCATAGGAAATTTTTTGAAATACTTCGTTCCCCAAAAGTGGCATCCGAGCCAGGTCTATGCGTAGATGTTTTATGCATGAGTAGAACACAAAGGAGTTGTGGGCGTGGGTATATACATATTGCTTGCCATCACTAGTTGATTCTTGATTCGGAGGTATTGTTGGATGAAGCGGCCTAGACCAACATTACGCATACGCTTACGCTTACGCGAGACTGGTTCTACCGACGTGCTTCACATACAGGTGGCTAGTGGGTGTATGTTTCTCCAACTTTAGTTGAATCGGTTTCAATGAACAGGGTTCTTTCTGAAGATCAAAAAGCAATCACTATGCCACCTTGTGGTTTTTATGCGTAGGTAAGAACGGTTCTTGCTAGAAGCCCATAGCAGCCACGTAAAACTTGCAATAACAAAGTAGAGGACGTCTAACTTGTTTTCGCATGGCATGTTGTGATATGATATGGTCAAGACATGATTATATAAATTGTTTTATGAGATGATCATGTTTTTTAACACAGTTATCGGCAACTGGCAGGAGCCATATGGTTGTCGCTTTATTGTATGAAATGCAATCGCCATGTAATTGCTTTACTTTATCACTAAGCGGTAGCGATAGTCGTAGAAGCAATAGTTGGCGAGACGACAACGATGCTTCGATGGAGATCAAGGTGCCAAGCCGGTGACGATGGTGATCATGACGGTGCTTTGGAGATGGAGATCAAAAGGCACAAGATGATGATGGCCATATCATATCACTTATTTGATTGCATGTGATGTTTATTATTTATGCATCTTATTTTGCTTAGTACGGAGGTAGCATTATAAGATGATCTCTCACTAAATTTCAAGGTACAAGTGTTATCCCTGAGTATGCATCGTTTCTATAGTTCCTCATGCTGAGACACCACGTGATGATCGGGTGTGATAAGCTCTACGTTCACATACAACGGGTGCAAGCCAGTTTTGCACAAGCAGAATACTCAGGTTAAACTTGACGAGCCTAGCATATGCAGATATGGCCTCGGAACACTAAGACCGAAAGGTCGAGCGTGAATCATATAGTAGATATGATCAACATAGTGATGTTCACCATTGAAAACTTCTCCATCTCACGTGATGATCGGACATGGTTTAGTTGATATGGATCACATGATCACTTAGGTGATTAGAGGGATGTCTATCTAAGTGGGAGTTCTTAAGTAATATGATTAATTGAACTTTTATTTATCATGAACTTAGTCCTGATAGTATTTGCATAACTATGTTGTAGATCAATAGATCGCAATGTAGCTCCCCGTTTATTTTTTATATGTTCCTAGAGAAAAACTATGTTGAAATATGATAGTAGCAATGATGCGGACTATGTCCGTGATCTGAGGATTATCCTCATTGCTGCATACAAGAATTATGTCCTTGATGCACCGCTCGGTGACAGACCTATTGCAGGAGCAGATGCACACGTTATGAACGTTAGACAAAGCTCGGTATGATGACTACTTAATAGTTTAGTGCACCATGCTTTACGGCTTAGAACCGGGACTTCAAAAATGTTTTGAACACCACAGAGCATATAAGATCTTCTAAGAGTTGACATTGGTATATCATACTGATACGTCTCCAACGTATCTATAATTTTTGATTGTTTCATGCTATTATATTATCAACCTTGGATGTTTTATATGCATTTATATGCTATTTTATATGATTTTTGGGACTAACCTATTAACCTAGAGCCCAGTGCCAGTTTTTGTTTGTTCCTTGTTCTAGAGTATCGCAGAAAAGGAAAATCAAACGGAGTCCAATTGACCTGAAACTTCACGGAACTTATTTTTGGACCAGAAGAAGCCCACGGAGTATCGGAGATGGACCAGGAGAGTCCCGGGCTGCCCACAAGAGTGGGGGGCACACCCACCCCCTGGGCGCGCCCCCTGCCTCGTGGACAGCCCGGAGATCCACCAAGGTACTTCTTCCTCCTATATATACCCATATACCCTAAAAACTTTGAGGAGCAGAATAGATTGGGAGTTCCGCCGCCAAAAGCATCCGTAGCCACCGAAAACCAATCTAGACCCATTATGGCACCCTGTCGGAGGGGGAATCCCTCTCCGGTGGCCATCTTCATCATCCCGGCGCTCTCCATGACGAGGAGGGAGTAGTTCTCCCTCGGGGCTGAGGGTATGTACCAGTAGCTATGTGTTTGATCTCTCTCTCTCTCTCTCGTGTTCTTGAGGTGATACGATCTTGATGTATCGCGAGCTTTGCTATTATAGTTGGATCTTATGATATTTCTCGCCCTCTACTCTCTTGTAATGGATTGAGTTTTCCCTTTGAAGTTATCTTATCGGATTGAGTCTTTAAGGATTTGAGAACACTTGATGTATGTCTTGCGTGGGATACCTGTGGTGACAATGGGGTATTCTATTGATCCACTTGATGTATGTTTTGGTGATCAACTTGCGGGTTCCACCCATGAACCTATGCATAGGGGTTGGCACATGTTTTCGTCTTGACTCTCCGGTAGAATCTTTGGGGCACTCTTTGAAGTACTTTGTGTTGGTTTGAATAGATGAATCTGAGATTGTGTGATGCATATCGTATAATCATACCCACGGATACTTGAGGTGACACTAGAGTATCTAGGTGACATTAGGGTTTTGGTTGATTTGTGTCTTAAGGTGTTATTCTAGTATGAACTCTGGGATAGATTGAACGGAAAGAATAGCTTCATGTTATTTTACTACGGACTCTTGAATAGATCGATCAGAAAGGATAGCTTTGAGGTGGTTTTGTTGGGGATATCACTACTGGGCGTAAACCGGCCTATCTGGGCCGGGTTAACTTCATCAGTAGTTAACTATGTTAAAGCGCAAGAAGGCAGATGAGGGCTCAAGGCCCATAGTCGGTTCAAGGCCTGTAGCCGTAAACCGGCATTGGTATGTAACTATTGTAAGTTAGGAATAAGTAGAGACCAAACCGGACACATCTATGAGCCGGTATTGGGACTCTGTGAACCAACGGGCGTCACCCGTGTATATAAGGGGACGACCCGGTGGCGGTTCAGGACAACAGACAACAAATCGAGACTTAGGCGAAGCTTGTTTGCTCCCTAGTCATCGAAACCCCACCAATTCCATCACAACTAGACGTAAGCTTTTACCTTCATCGAAGGGGCCGAACTAGTATAACTCTCTTGCGTCCCTGTGTCCGCTTTAACCCCTTCAAGCTAACCCGTTGCGATGGCTCCACGACTAAGTCCTTTCTCTAGGACATCTACCGTGACAAAACCATGACAGTTGGTGCCCACCGTGGGGCTATCGCGCGATGGTTTCAAGTTCTTGGAGGGCCGCTTTGAAGGACTCGAGGGCTACGCTGTGGGCCGGATGAGTAAGAGTCTTCGCGGCAAGCTCTACATCGATGATGCAGGCTGGGGCCCCGAGGCCGGCTCAGTTGAGTATGGGTACCGGGTCCCCTTTGGCGGCATACACGTTTTCATCGGCAAGATAGGTGAACCGGGCCCTAAGCCGGACATCTGCACCGACCTTGTCGAGACGGCTCAGCGTGCGCGGTCCGCCCGGGTTAAACCGGCCGTGAAGCGTGCCTTCGTGGGAGTCATCCACGGAGGAAGTTATGAGGATGGATCGGAATCTCGCGGCGAAACCGTCGTTTATTCCGGCGACGAGTCATCAACCGGAGAAACCGAATCTCTATATCAGCTACAAGATGGCCGGATTGGGGGCTGTTCCGATGGCGACAGTATTCCGGACCCCTCTGATCTACCCAACCGAGTTGGAATATTCATGGCCGGCACACAATCAGCGCTTCATTCTTCGACCGCTGCGCCAATAACCTCCGGTTCAGTAGCGGCGACAGCTGCCGGGGCAGGAAGCTCTGTACGCCCGCCGGCTCAAGTTCTATCAGATCTATTTGATTCATTGGTTGTGCTTATGGCGGAAGCTAACCCGGCGGATCAGGACGTCCACAACGCGGAGATTGGAAAGGTGAAGGAACAGATCACCCAGGCCAAGGCGGACCTGGCAGCTGAGAATGCCAGGATGACCGCAGAGCGGGCCGCTTTAGACGCACAAGCCTACAGGCTCATGTTGGACCAGAACGCGTCGCATGAAGTCATGAAGAGGAAGTACCGATCCCGTTTGCCTTCGGTTTTCGAGGCCAGAGACCTTTTCAACACCCCAGAAGCAGGAACCAGTAATCCGCTGGAGGGAAACCGGGCGGAAGCTCCTGGGACCGGCGCGTCGGTTCAACCCCATCTAATGGATCTGCCTCGTCAAAACACTGTTATACCTCAGGCTGCTTCAACACCTCCGGGTCACTACTCCAACCCGATGGACAATCTCGTTGCCGCTGCTGCACGGCTGGAGGCCATTCCAATTGAAGGTGACTCGCCGCAGGCGGTAGAAACGCGACGGGTCAAGGAGCTTCTTAGGACAGCTTTGGTCCAACAGGAAGCATACTCGTACAGCCGCGACCGGATCCACTCGACCCCTCGTCCAAGCCGGAGCTATAGCAGGCGTATGGATGAACCGATAGTGTCAAGTAATGAACGACGTGGAGCACCCCGCGGCAACAACCCGGCGGGTGGTGCTGATAACGCTCAGGACGTGGTGGACCAGGCCCGAGCGCGTAGGGAGGCCGAGTTAGCTGCACAGTATCAGGCTCGGCAGCTTACGCCGGTTCGTCCAACTATCTCGGTCGAACCTGGTGTTACTTCTAGTTCTTTGGGGGTGCCTTGCCTTGTCCTCGCTTTATGCAATGTGCGCCTGCCCAAGGATTTCAAAGGCCCGCGCAAGGTACCAAATTACACGGCGGATCAACCTCCAAAGACATGGGTGGAGAGCTATGAGATGGCCATGGAAATGCTCGATGTGGATGACGCGGCATGTGCGAAGTACTTCACCATGATGCTCGAAGGAACAGCCCGTACTTGGTTAAAAAGCTTACCGGCCAATTCTATCAATTCATGGGCCCAATTACGAGCCCGGATTATCAGTAACTTCAAGGATACATGTAAGCAGCCTATGTCGATAGTGGAGTTAGCTGCCTGTGTCCAGGAGGAAGGAGAATCGACGACTCATTGGGTGCGCCGGGTCTCGCAGGTTCTGCATTCATCAGACCGCATCAACGCTGACACCGCGGTTATAACCCTAGAAGGCAATTGCCAGTTTGGGCCCCTAAAGCTGAAATTAGGACGGATGAAGCGCCATTGCACTGACATGGGGACCCTCATGGCTGCCTTGGTAAAGTATGCTGATTCTGATAGTACCAAGGATCCCGAGTCTGATGATGACAAGACAGGGAAGGGAAAGAAGAACAACAACTCAAAAGGTCAACAGCACCACTCGGCAGGTAACGGTAACGGAGGCAAGCGTAAAGCGGATGGCAACATGGACTTCGTGGCTAATACCAACGCACAGGACAAGGGTTAGCGACGCAAGGGTAAACTGCCGAATCGTAGTGGAGCGCCTAACCCTAACCCGGACCGCTTAAATTATCTATTGAACCAGCCCTGTCCAAAGCATGGGACGAAGGAGGTGCCAGCAAACCACCTTTGGAAGGATTGCTTCATTATGCAGGAATTCAAGAATTCTAATGCTTTCCGGTATGATCACAGCTCTGGCGGTGGCTTAGGATCCGGGCCGGGATACGGTGGAGGTAATTCCAGTTCAGGATTTAATGGTAATCCGGGCGGACATAACAATCAAAATAGTCAGAACAACCAGGGTGGTTACAACCAGTAGCAGCAACAGTCGGGTTACCAGAGCAACCCAAAGCAGTTGAATAGTGGGCAGTACCATGTTTTCACCACTAGCTTGGACAAGCGAGACCGGAAGGTTCAGAGGGGCAGTCAACTCTGTTGAACCGGCCATGCCCCGTTATCTATGCTGGTCTGAACAGCCAATCATATGGAGCAGAGAGGATCGCCCTCCCCAGGTTGATAATCCGGGTCAGTTGGCTCTGGTGGTGGCGCCTCAGGTGGGAGGTTACAAGTTCACCAAGGTGCTCATGGATGGAGGGAGCAGCATTAATATCTTGTACTATGAGACCTTCCGTCGTATGGGACTAACAGATAAAAATCTCAAACCGTCCAATACGGTGTTCCACGGTGTGGTACCTGGCAAGTCAGCATATCCTGTTGGTAAGATAGCTTTGGAAGTGGCCTTTGGAGATGATCATGATTCCAGGTCGGAAACATTGACGTTTGAAGTGGTGAAAATCCAAAGTCCATATCACGCCCTGTTTGGGCGACCGGCCTACGCCAAGTTTATGGCACGGCCCTGTTATGTGTATTTGCAGCTCAAGATGCCGGGTCACAAGGGGACAATAATGGTTCATGGAAGCTGTAAAATCACTTTGGAGTGCGAGGAAGGAGATGCGGCCTACGCAGAGTCGGTTTGTGCCACTGAGGAGCTGAAGTATTATAAGGACAATGTTGATCCGACGGATATGACTTCATTAAAGAAGCCAACTACGGAGCATGATCCGGCCCTGAAGTTCAAATCGGCAGCTAAAACTAAGCTTGTTGACTTCGTGCCTGGCGATTCGTCCAAGCAATTCAGCATCAGTGCCAACTTAGATCCGAAATAGGAAAGCGCGCTCATCGAGTTCATCCATGAGAATTGGGACATTTTTGCATGGAAGCCCTCTGACATGCCAGGTGTACCGAGGCAAGTCGCTGAGCACACCCTTAATGTGGATCGTAAATACAAACCGGTGAAACAGTTCCTCCGCCGGTTTAACGAAGAAAGACGCAAGGCGATTGGAGAAGAGGTAGCCAGGCTCTTAGCAGCTGGCTTTATTATTGAAGTTTTCCACCCGGGGTGGCTTGCCAATCCGGTGCTGGTCCTTAAGAAAAATGGCACCTGGCGCATGTGTGTGGATTACACAGATCTTAATAAGGCTTGTCCAGCAGATCCTTTTGCCCTCCCCGTATTGATCAAATTATTGATGCTACGGCGGGTTGTGAGAGTTTGAGTTTTTTGGATGCATATTCTCGCTATCATCAGATCAAAATGGCAGTTAAGGACCAGGAGAAGACGGCATTCATAACTCCCTTTGGAGCCTTCTGTTATGTGTCTATGCCCTTTGGGCTCAAGAGTGCCCAGGCAACTTATCAACAGTGTGTACAAAATTGTCTTCACAAGCAGATTGGCCGTAATGTACATGCTTACGTGGATGATATCGTGGTTAAGTCAAGGGAGAAGGAGACTCTGGTTGACGACTTGAAGGAAACCTTTGATAACCTAAGGACGTACAAGATGATGCTTAATCCGGCCAAGTGTGTCTTTGGTGTACCGGCAGGCAAGTTATTGGGTTTTCTGGTGTCCAACAGGGGAATCGAGGCTAATACGGAGAAGATCACAGCCATCACCTCCCTTGCTAAACCGAAGTGTATCAATGATGTTCAACGCCTGGCAGGCCGGATTGCTGCGTTAAGCCAGTTTATCAGCCGCCTTGGTGAGAAGGCAATCCCTTTGTATCAGATGTTGAAGAAGACGGATCAATTCATCTGGAGTTCTGCTGCTGACAAAGCATTTGAGGACTTAAAGCGGCAATTGGCCAATCCGCCTGTGCTCGCCGCTCCCATGGACAAGGAGCCTTTGCTGCTATATGTTGCTGCTAATGCTCGTGCGGTCAGTGTGGCTATTGTGGTGGAGCGAAAAGAGGCAGGCAAGGAGCATCCAGTTCAATGTCCGGTCTATTATATCAGCGAGGTACTCATTGAGTCCAAGCAAAGGTATCCGCATTGGCAGAAGCTGGTATATGGAGTTTCTATGGCAAGCCAAAAGATCAAGCAATATTTCCAAGGGCACCCCATTACGGTGGTCAGTTCTGCTCCCTTGGGGGATATCATCCAGAACCGGGAAGCGACTGGCCGGATTGCCAAGTGGGCTATAGAGCTTGGGCCGCACGGGTTGAAGTATGTGCCTCGGACCGTGGTTAAGTCTCAAGCACTTGTTGATTTCATCAATGATTGGACGGAACTGCAAGCACCTAAAGAAAAGCCGGATCACACATATTGGACCATCCATTTTGACGGATCCAGACAATTGGAAGGCTCGGGGGCTGGAGTCGTATTAACTTCCCCACGAGGTGATAAGTTTTGTTACGTTCTCCGCTTAATGTTCCCTTGTACTAACAATGCAGCTGAGTATGAAGCCTTGCTCCGTGGTCTCCGGATGGCTAAGGAGATGAATCTAGGTCGAGTTAAGTGCTTCGGTGACTCGGACCTCGTGGCTCAACAAGTATCTGGCACTTGGGATTCCAAGGACCCACTCATGGCAGCATATCGTCGTGAGGTGGATATTATTGCAGGTCACTTTAAAGGCTATCAGGTGGACCACGTGGACCGACGGAAGAATGAAGCGGCGGACGCTTTAAGCCGACTGGGCTCTCAGCGCAAACCGGTCCCACCCAATGTTTTTCTGGATGTGCTGCACAACCCGTCGGTCAAGCTCCCTGGTGAAGCGGATTTGGCTATTCCTGATCTGGAGGCTCAATTGGTGGCAGCTCTTCATGTCATTCCGGATTGGATGCTTCCTTACCTGGCATACATGAACCGGGGCGAGTTACCAGAGGATGAGACTCTGGCCCGACAGATAATCCGACGGTCCAAGTCCATGACTATTGTCAATGGCGAGTTGCATCATTGCAGTGTATCAGGGGCGTTTCAACGCTGTGTGTCTCCTGAAGAAGGCTGTGAAATTGCGTGAGATCCACGAAGGAGATTGTGGTCACCACGCCGGTTCAAAATCTTTGGTGGATAAAGCGTTCCGCCATGGTTTCTATTGGTTAACTGCTCATGCTGATGCGGAGGATCTGGTCAGACGATGTGACGGTTGCCAAAAGTTTTCAAGACGTGCTCATGTGCCGGCTCAAGAATTGTGAATGATTCCAATTACTTGGCCGTTTGCGATTTGGGGGCTGGATATGGTTGGGCCTTTCAAAAGGTCCAAAGATAAGAAGACCCACCTCCTGGTGGCGGTTGACAAGTTTACAAAGTGGGTGGAGGCAGAACCTGTTAGCAACTGTGATGCGGCCACGGCGGTTCAGTTCATCAAAAAAGTGATTTTCCGGTTTGGCTTTCCACACGGTATCATCACAGATAATGGTACCAATTTATCCAAGGGTGCCATGAAGGAGTTCTGCGAACGAGAGCACATCCGGCTTGACGTTTCATCAGTGGCACACCCACAGTCCAATGGTCAAGCAGAAAGGGCTAATCAAGAGATCTTGAGAGGCATCAAGCCCCGGCTTATGGTTCCTTTGCAGAGAACACCGGGTTGTTGGGTAGAAGAGTTACCATCTGTGTTATGGAGCATCAATACTACACCCAACAGATCAACATGATATACACCGTTCTTCATGGTCTACGGAGCGGAGGCGGTTCTCCCCAGTGATATCCATCATGACTCACCTCATGTGGCGGCTTATGTTGAAGCGGACAACGAGATAGCATGGCAAGACGCTTTGGACCTGTTGGATGAAGAACGTGACATAGCAGCCGCCCGCTCGGCGATTTACCAACAGGATCTTCATCATTATCACAGTCGCCGAGTCAGAACCAGAACCTTTCAGGAAGGAGATTTGGTGCTTCGACTCATCCAAGATCAGACTGATATGCATAAGTTATCCCCACCTTGGGAGGGACCTTTCGTGGTCAGCAAGAATCTGCACAATGGGTCATACTATCTGCATAAAGACTCACGTACATCAGAGGAGGAGACCAACAGGCCGTGGAACATAGCTCATCTTCAGCCTTACTATACCTGAGCCATTGGCTCTACTTATGTACATATTACGATGATGTATATATTATGATTAAATATAATAAATCGGAACCTCAGCTAAAGCGGGGTATCTATTCTTTTACATCATGTGTGGTTACACGGAGTTGTTCTAAAGCGGCCTCCGGTTTACCCCTTGAGTTAGCTTTTCAAAGCATCATGTTATATCACTTGGGGGCTTGGTCGTGTCCGAACCAATGCAACACCTCTTGATAGGCGAGAGCCACCAGATCACTTGGGGACTTGGTCATGTCTGAACCAGTCACACCTCTTGATCGGCCTAAGGCCATAGAATCACTTGGGGGCTTGGTCGAACCCGAACCATTGCCATGCCTCTTGATCGGCATAAATGCCACGGTTTCATTTGGGGACCTGGCTGACTTGAACCATAGCTACACCTATCGGGAGCTTGGTCATGTCCGACCATGGTAATACCATCTGATCGACTCAAATAAAGCCTCTTTTTGCAAACGGTTTTATCATTGCCTTTGCTTCACAACTTTCTTTGATAGATATTTCTTTCTTTTTTTTGCGTTTTTTTAAAACCGACAAAGTTTTAAGCCGGTTCAAACTGTCAATTGACGGAACATGGTCCATTTTTAATCCGGAGACTATTTGCCCGGTTTGATTTTTTATTAACATCCTATTACGGAGTAACATGGTGTTTTATTATAACCCGGCACGGTTTACATGGTAAACCGGCATTATATATATACAGGAGCTGCTATCTCCTCCAACAGTGTGGGTTTATAAACCTCCGCTTCAAGATTGGCTAAGCCAACTTCATGCCCAACAATGGCAGGTATTATGTATCTCAAAGATTTGATCATATGCTTAAATTTCAGATATTTTGATTTCACATATGCAGATATCATACTCCGCCTGACAGTACAACCGCGGTGGCACTTTAAGATTTTTTATATTGCAGAAAATACTTTGGAAAGTTCATCACCCAAAGGAAGAACAAGTTGCAGTAATTATGCACGAAGGCATATCAAAATCAAGAGTATCGGCTAGCCTATTACAAGGCAACACGGTGCCCAAAATAAGATCATTGTTTTTTCAAAGGAGAGGCAGTTTAAACCGGCTTCCGGTTCAAGCTTGGTCACCAGCCTGGCCTGATGGTTGTGGGTCATCCCGCGCCGCTTCAACTTCAGCTTCTCTACCCAGCGGCTGGAAATCAACAGTTGTCCAGTCGATTCCCATTAATGCTCGAAAGACAGCTTCATCATGGATCAGCAACGACGGTTCAATATCGGGAGCGTAAGTATGCTTACGGATTGGAGGGATAAGATTTTCCGCTTCAGGAATTGGTGCAGCTACTCGCTTGTTTTGGTTGTCATATTGGGATTGATAATGAGACAAGTCTGCCTCTTCCACCAATTGACAAGCTAGAGGGCGCACCTCCCGGTTTATTGCTCGCAGATCTGCTTCACTAAACTCTGACCCGTCTTCCTTCAAGCTGGGATAGCCCTGAGCCGCTTCAATAGATCAAAATCCAGCACCCAAGCTTTTGCCCGGATTAAGGTATTAATCGCACCGGTTCGAGCAGCAGATTTCTTCAGCTCTTCAATCCGGGCAGGAAGCATCGACAGTCTCTTCGGAGTGTCCTGAATCAAAGTGGGCGCCGGATTGTTGTGGGATGCAGTACAAATGATCCGCTGTGCACCAGTGTACAGTTGTTCGATCAATGTGTAGGCGGCTTTCAATTTCTTCCGCACATCTGACCCCAAGTGACCAATGCGTTTCCCTGAAATATTACAAAGGGTTAACAAAACGGCAGCTCTATAAGACGGCTGAATCAATCCAGAAAACAAACCAGCTTACCAAAGATAGCAGCGGTCATGGCATGCACGTGCCGCTTTATGCTGGTCAGTTCGTCCACCACCGGTTTCAGTGCAGCCTCGGCATCTTCTGCTCGTTTGGTTAAAGCGGATTTTTCAGTGGCCCAATCCGCCTGCTCCTTCTTGAAGCCCTCCTTAAGCTGTTCCATGGCACTTAAAGCGCTGGTTAATTCCTCTTTTGCTTTGGAGGTTTCAGCTTGTTGGCACTTCAGATTTTCTTGGAGATCGGCGACTTGGATTTCTTTTGTCTTCAGCTCAGCCTGCATACTGACAGTTATATGATTCAGCAGGCAGTGCAAGAATTGAAGTACCAACCACATAACAAGTTATGCACTTGGCCCTTGGGGGCTAATGCCTATTTTATCTTCATCTTTCAATAGATTCTAAAGTCCCAAGATCAATACAAGTATTCAGCTTGGCACTTGGGGGCTAATGGATATTTTCTCAAATAAAGATGACAATTACTTAAAGTCCTGGTTTAACTACGCTAAGTTGAACCGGCCCTTGGGGGCTACATCAGCGAATTCCGAAGTATTGAGATTTATATTAGCAAGTCCAGGTTTGAATGAAGATTCTAAACCGGCCTTTGGGGGATAGGAGAATTAACAAGATTGAAATATCCAAGCAGGGAAAAGCACATGGAAGTTACCTCAAGTTTCTCTTTCATCATATTCACCAGACCAGCTTCATAATCACGGCTGGTATACAGCCGGTTCAGGTAGCCAGAATGAAGATCTTGGGCATTCAGAGCAGCATAGGTTGCCAAGTCAACATTCCACTTGCCTTTGCCCATGGCAGCAAATTCTTCTTTGGCGGTATGCTTGGATAAAACAACAGGATTGCTGGGCTCTGTATGGCCAATACCAGTAATTACAACTTCATCATCCTTAGCATCACCATTTTGCACTGGCGCAGTCGGTTTGTCAGCAGGCTGGGATGGACTGGTGGATCTCCCAAACCGGATGGGGCTTGTGGGCTGGTTGACAGGGCCTGAGGTGTCAATAGGCCTTTCTACAGCAATAAAATCGTCATCCTGTTGTGGTGGATCATTGGGTATATCTTCATGAATAGCCGCTTCAAGATCTGGTGTTTTACCCGGTTCAGGGACGGTGTCCTCCTCGGCCGCTTTATCCAGGCGAGCCTTCTTGCTCGGCTTAGGCTTGGCCCTGAAAGGAATGACAATGTCAAATACAGCATATGTTATAAGGTGATGTACCAGAAATATTATGATAAGTATAGCTTACCCAAGCACCATTTTGAGCGGTGGGAGCTGAGTAGCCGATGACTCGCCAGAGGATGAGTGGGAAGTAACCTGATAATCGGAGTCGGATGGATTAAGAGGTTGAGGAAAACAGCCCGCTTTAGGACAAGCACTGACAAGAAAATTAGAGACCTCTGAACGGCGTTTCCGAACCAGACTGTTTGGTAAACCGGCGGAGGTAACTACCTGGCCGCTGTGCCGGGTTGTGCGGCGAGCTTCGTGCTGTTGGGTCTTCATAAGAAATTTGGGATCCAAGTAAGCAAGAGGATGAGAAAATTTAACCTTTCGGTTTGCCTGATGGATTTTTAGTGAAGGCAAAGGGTTTGAATCAGAAGAGAGAATAATTACCTCTGCAGCATCAGCATGGCTGGCTTCAGCATCATCCTGACAAATATCATCATCAATAAGGCGCATGAAAAATAAGCCAAGTGAGTCAAGCTCTACCTCAAGGTCCGGATTACCCACATCATCATCAGGGGCCGGATCAGAAGATGCAGTGGTTTTCTTCTTATGAGAAGGCCGTTTCATGACTTTAGTCTTTGGCCGGGTTGGTCGTTCCGGTTTGTCCGTTTTTTCTGGCTTCTCCTATGGTAGTTTCTTGCTCCAAAACGGATCATTACCCTGTTTAAACATGCATTGATATTAAACAATGACCAGATATATCAATAACAGGTTCAGTAAAAAGAAAAATCAAACTCTTACAGCTGGCGGTTTGTTGGTGGCACAGAAGGGAAGCAGGCCGATTCGAGCACAGATGTGTTCTGGTTCATTCAGCATTTTATTCACAGCCTCCGTGATTTCTTCGTCGGTGAGCTGGATGTTAGCTTGTCGCAGTGGGTCATCAACACTGTCAGTATACTCGCACATCAAACCAGAGCGCTGACTAAGGGGCAGTATGCTCCACGATATCCAACAGCGAGCGAGATCAACTCCTGTTAAACCATTGCCCATGAAGGCTCTGAGCTTGGACAGTTGAGGAGCGTATTTGCTTCTCTCCTTGGCAGTCAACCTTTGCGGAAAGGGGTGTGTATTGCTAAGCCGCTCCGGATGAAAGCCAGGCAAAGGATTTTCATCAGCAGGGGAGGTGTCTTTGCAATAGAACCATGTTTGATTCCACTCTTTGGGGTGGCTGTGCAGTTTGGCGTGAGGGTATGTGACCTCTTTCCTTTTCTGAATCGCCACACCACCCAATTCTGTATTGGAACCATCAGTAAACTCAGTGCGGCGGTTTAGATGGAAGCAGTCTCTGAACAACTCCACTGTGGACTCCTCTTGAAAGAACACCTCACAGAGCACTTGGAAGTGACACATGTTTGTAACAAAGTTGGGGCCAGTGTCTTGTGGGCGGAGTTGAAAATTGGCTAAAACGTCCCGGTAAAATTTAGAACCGGGCGGCTTAAAGCCCCGGGCTAAGTGATCTACGAAGACGACGACCTCTCCTTCTTGAGGTGTGGGAGGGCATTCTTTGCAAGGGACCCTCCAATGGATGGTATTTTTGCTGCCTAAAGCGCTGATCAGAACTAAATTGTTCAGTTGAGTCTCTGTGACGCGAGAAGGAACCCAGTTGCACTCATATACTTGCTTGGCCATGATGAAATCTACAAGATAGGTGATTCCGGTTCAAGAATGCATTGATTAAAGTACACTGGTATGTACAATGTTAAACTGGAGACAGCTCTATCTAAACCGGAGTTTTATGAAGCAACAGCATCTGGTGGTTCAACAAGGGGACTAATGGTATATACCGGTTTGTTAATTTTTTCTACACCAAGTTAAACCGCCAGATCTAAGCATTGAAACAGATGAGATTGCGGATGGGTAAGTGTACAGAAACAGATTTCACAAGATTTCTCTACAGCGACGGATCTGAAGCAAGTTCAGAAAAGAAGGAAAATATTCAAGGTTCAAAAAAGAACAGTACCGAATCAATGGGCAGAGATACAAGTAGATCTATGGTCCTGAGGCATGTAAGTGAGGGCGGATGCTAAAAACTACCGCTACACAGAGCAAAGGTTCACAGGTTCATCTAAGATCTATCATATGAGTATGAAGCAGACGATGAACACTGAAGAACTTGGAAACCCTAGAACGGATCTACGGAGGAAAAGGTGAAGAACTCACCGGAGCCGAGGAAGAAGCAGAAGGTCACCGCGATGCTCTGGTACAATCAGGGTGATGCAGCGGCCAAGGTTGGAGCAGAGGTCGTCGACGGCGGCGGAGCTCCGAAGCTGGACGACGCGGGGAAGACGAAGCAGAAGGGCACGAAGGGGAAAAAGAAATGACCCTTCGGTCCTATTTATAAGGCAAGGGACATGTGTCAGGCGCGAAAATCAAGGGATCGTGGGTTTGGAAACAAAGCTGTCGCCTCGATTGTCACAGACCTATTAAACAAAAAAGGTATCATGGATAAGTTTCTTTATAACAGGTGTCGTCATGCCGGTTTACAACAACCAGAGAAGATGACATCACGGCGGTTCAACAAACTACAAGAAGATGTTGAAGATGAAGATTTTTGCTAAGGATTGACATGAACCTGTTCAAATCAATCTGGGGCCTAATGTTGGGGATATCACTACTGGGCGTAAACCGGCCTATCTGGGCCGGGTTAACTTCATCAGTAGTTAACTATGTTAAAGCCCAAGAAGGCAGATGAGGGCTCAAGGCCCATAGTCAGTTCAAGGCCTGTAGCCATAAACCGGCGTTGGTTTGTAACTTGTATTGTAAGTTAGGAATAAGTAGAGACCAAACCGGACACCTCTATGAGCCGGTATTGGGACTCTGTGAACTGACGGGCGTCACCCGTGTATATAAGGGGACGACCCGGTGGCGGATCAGGACAACAGACAACAACTCGAGACTTAGGCGAAGCTTGTTTGCTCCCTAGTCATCGAAACCCCATCAATTCCATCACAACTAGACGTAGGCTTTTACCTTCATCGAAGGGGCCGAACTAGTATAACTCTCTTGCATCCCCGTGTCCGCTTTAACCCCTTCAAGCTAACCCATTGCGATGGCTCCATAAGTCCTTTCTCTAGGACATCTGTCGTGACAAAACCACGACAGGTTTCGTACCCTACCATATCACTTCGTTTGTTCTTCGCTATTAGTGACTTTGGAGTGACTCTTTGTTGCATGTTGAGGGATAGTTATATGATCCAATTATGTTATTATTGTTGAGAGAACTTGCACTAGTTAAAGTATGAACCCTAGGCCTTGTTTCCTAGCATTGCAATACCGTTTGTGCTCAATTTTATCATTAGTTACCTTGCTATTTTCATATTTTCGGATTACAAATACCTATATCTACCGTCCATATTAAACTTCTATCACCATCTCATCGCCGAACTAGTGCACCTATACAATTTACCATTCTATTGGGTGTGTTGGGGACACAAGAGACTCTTTGTTATTTGGTTGCAGGGTTGCTTGAGAGAGACCATATTCATCCTATGCCTCCCACGGATTGATAAACCTTAGGTCATCCACTTGAGGGAAATTTGCTAGTGTCCTACAAACCTCTGCACTTGGAGGCCCAACAACGTCTACAAGAAGAAAGTTGTGTAGTAGACATCAAGCTCTTTTCTGGCACCGTTGCCGGGGAGGTTAGCGCTTGAAGGTATATCTTTAGATCTTGCAATCGAATCTTTTTGTTTCTTATTTTATCACTAGTTTAGTTTATAAAAGAAAACTACAAAAAATGGAATTGAGTTTGTCTCATATGCTTCATCTTTTTAATATCTTTCGGGAGTATGATGGAAAGGAAAATTGTGCCAAAGTGTTAGAAGAAGAATGCATTAAAATGTTTGGCACTAAATCTTTGTATGATGAGCATGATTGCAATGTTGTTAGTATGAATTTCTTGAATATCCATGATGCTAATGATATCCAAAGCCACAAGCTTGGGGAAGCTATGTTTGATGAAGATGATATTTTTTGTCCCCCAAGTTTTGATGAGCAAATTTATTATGATGATAGCATGCCTCCTATTTATGATGATTATATTGATGAAAGTGGGTTTGGAAGAGTGTCAACTTTAGGAAGTAATGATCCCACTATTTTGGAGGGTGTTGAATCTTATTGTGATAATTATGAAAGTGGATTTGGAGAGGTCATGACTTTATTTAGTGATGAATCCACTATTTCGGAAGAGGTTCCAATTGATTATGAGAACAAAGTTGTTATCTATGATGATTATTGTGATGACTTGTATGCTATTAAGAATGAAGATATCCATGAAACTTTTCATCATGATTTTAATTTTCAATTGGATTATGCCTCACATGATAGTTATTTTGTTGAGTTTGCTCCCACTATCTATGCTTGTAGATCATGAAAAGAATGCTTTATTTGATGGTTATATTTTTGAATTTATTCATGATGCTACTGAAAATTATTATGAGGGAGGAATATATGCTTGTAGGAATTGCAATAATATCAAGTTTCCTCTCTATGTGCTTAAAGGTTTGAAGTTATGCTTGTTTTGCCTTCCTATGATAGTTGATTATTGTTCCCACAAGTTGTTTGCTCACAAAATCCCTATTCATAGGAAGTGGGTTAGACTTAAATGTGCTAGTCATATTCTTCATGATTCTCTCTTTATATTTCAATTCTTATCTTTTATGTGAGCATCATTGAAATCAGCATGCCTAGCTAGGGGCGTTAAACGATAGCGCTTGTTGGGAGGCAACCCAATTTTATTTTAGTTCCTTGCTTTTTGTTCCTGTTTAGTAATAAATAATTCAGCTAGCCTCTGTTTAGATTTAGTTTTATGCTTTTAATTAGTGTTTGTGCCAAGTAGAACCGTTGGGAAGACTTGGGGAAAGTCTTGTTGATCATGCTGTCAAAAACAGAAACTTTAGCGCTCACGAGAATTGCTGCCATTTTTATTTGGAGAGTGCTATTTATGTTAATTATTTTTGAATATGATTAATATATAAATTCCTCAGGTCCAGCAATTTATTTGAGAATTTCATGAGTTCCAGAAGTATACGTTTGATCCAGATTACTACAGACTGTTCTGCTTTTGACAGATTCTGTTTTTCATGTGTTGTTTACTTATTTTGATGAATCTATGGCTAGTAAAAGAGTTTATAAACCATAGAGAAGTTGGAATACCGTAGGTTTAAAACTAATATAAATAAAGAATGAGTTCATTACAGTACCTTGAAGTGGTGATTTATTTCCTTATACTAACGGAGCTCACGAGTTTTCTACTTTAAGTTTTATGTTGTGAAGTTTTCAAGTTTTGGGTAAAGATTCGATGGACTATGGAATAAGAGTGGCAAGAGCCTAAGCTTGAGGATGCCCAAGGCACCCCAAGGTAATATTCAAGTACAACCAAGAGCCTAAGCTTGGGGATGCCCCGGAAGGCATCCCCTCTTTCGTCTTCGTTCATCGGTAACTTTACTTGGAGCTATATTTTTATTTACAACATGATATGTGTTTTGCTTGGAGCATCAATTTATTTTGTTAGGATTTGCTTGCTGTTATTTAGAACAATGTTTTTCATCTTTTATTTCAATAAAATTGGCATTGATAGCCTCCACTATGCCTATGATACAAGTATACATGTTGCTGTTTGAAAACAGAAAGTTTACCACTGTTGCAATAATTCCCTAGAAAAGTCAGAATGTGATAAAATATTGAAACCTTTTGAATATTAAGATATGATAAATTTACTACATTGGGAATTTTCTTTCATAATTTTTGGAGCTAGGGAAGGATGGATGTTGCTGCATTCTTTAAAGACTGTCCTGTTTAGGCAGATTGCTGTTATGTTTGCATTGTTTGAATATGTTTGCTTCTTTAATGATTCTATTTGAGGATAGGACTATTAAATATACAGAGGCATTTAGTATTCAATGTTGAATATTAATTTTAGTGATTTTCTAAAGTAGAGTATGATAAGGTTTTTGCAATGGTTTATACTAACTTATCTCACGAGTCCTTGTTGAGTTTTGTGTGGATGAAGCTTTTGAGATTTAGGGAGGCCGTGATATGAGAGGAATTAAGGAGACACAAAAGCTCAAGCTTGGGGATGCCCAAGGCATCCCAATATAATATTTCAAGAAGTCTCAAGCATCTAAGCTTGGGGATGCCCCGGTTTGCATCCCACCTTTCTCCTTCAACAACTATCGGTTAGTTTCGGTTGATCCTAAGTTTTTGCTTCTTCACATGATGTTTGCCATTCTTAAAATGTCATTTTTTTTTTTTTGCCTGATGTTTGAATAAAATACCAAGCTCTGAAATTATTAAATGTTAGAGAGTCTTCACATAGTTGCATAATTATTCGACTACTCATTGATCTTCACTTATATCTTTTGGAGTAGTTTGTCATTTGCTCTAGTGCTTCACTTATACTTTTTAGAGCATGGTGGTAGTTTTATTTTAAAGAAATAGATGAACTCTCATGCTTCACTTATATTATTTTGAGAGTCCTAAATAGCATGGTAATTTGCTTAAAATCCTAATATGCTAGGCATCTAAGAATAGTAAAAACATTCATATAGAGTATTGAATACTAAGAGAAGTTTGATGCTTGATGATTGTTTTGAGATATGGAGGTAATAATATCAAAGTCGTGCTAGTTGAGTAGTTGTGAAATTGAGAAATGCTTGTGTTGAAGTTTGCAAGTCCCGTAGCATGCACGTATGGTAAACATTATGTGACAAATTTGAAACATGAGGTGTTATTTGATTGTCCTCCTTATGAGTGGCGGTCGGGGACGAGCGATGGTCTTTTCCTACCAATCTATCCCCCTAGGAGCATGCGTGTAGTGCTGAGGTTTTTGATGACTTGTAGATTTTTGCAATAAGTATGTGCGTTCTTTATGACTAATGTTGAGTCCATGGATTATACGCACTCTCACCCTTCCATCATTGCTAGCCTCTTCGGTACCGTGCATTGCCCTTTCTCACATTGAGAGTTGGTGCAAACTTCGCCGGTGCATCCAAACCCCGTGATATGATACGCTCTATCACACATAAACCTCCTTATATCTTCCTCAAAAAGCCACCATACCTACCTATTATGGCATTTCCATAGCCATTCCGAGATATATTGCCATGCAACTTTCCACCGTTCCGTTTATCATGACACATTCATCATTGTCATATTGCTTTTCATGATCATGTAGTTGACATCGTATTTGTGGCAAAGCCACCATTCATAATTTTTCATACATGTCACTCTTGATTCATCGCAATCCCGGTACACCGCCGGAGGCATTCATATAGAGTCATACTTTGTTCTAGTATCGAGTTGTAATCATTGAGTTGTAAATAAATAGAAGTGTGATGATCATCATTATTAGAGCATTGTCCCAAGTGAGGAAAAAAAAAATAAAGGCCATAAAAAAAGAGAAGGCCGAAAAAAAAGAGAAAGGCCATAAAAAAGAGAAGGCCAAATAAAAAAATGAGAGAAAAAGAGAGAAGGGACAATGCTACTATCCTTTACCACACTTGTGCTTCAAAGTAGCACCATGATCTTCATAGTAGTGAGTTTCTCATGTTATCACTTTCATATACTAGTGGGAATTTTTCATTATAGAACTTGGCTTGTATATTCCAACAATGGGCCTCTTCAAGTGCCCTAGGTCTTCATGAGCAAGCAAGTTGGATGCACACCCACTAGTTTCTTTTGTTGAGCTTTCATACATTTATAGCTCTAGTGCATCCGTTGCATGGCAATCCCTACTCCTCGCATTAACATCAATTGATGGGCATCTCCATAGCCCATTGATTAGCCTCGTTGATGTGAGACTTTCTCCTTTTTGTCTTCTCCACATAACCCCCCTCATTATATTCTATTCCACCCATAGTGCTATATCCATGGCTCGCGCTCATGTATTGCGTGAAGGTTTATGAGTTTGAGATTACTAAAGTATGAAACAATTTCTTGGCTTGTCATCGGGGTTGTGCATGATGAGAGCATTCTCGTGTGACGAAAATGGAGCATGCCTGAACTATATGATTTTGTAGGGATGAACTTTCTTCGGCCATGTTATTTTGAGAAGATATAATTTCTTAGTTAGTATGCTTGAAGTATTATCATTTTTATGTCAATATTAATCTTTTGTCTTGAATCTTATGGATCTGAACATTCATGCCAAACTGAAGAGAATTACTTAGAGAAATATGTTAGGTAGCATTCCACATCAAAAATTCTGTTTTTATCATTTACCTACTCGAGGACGAGCAGGAATTAAGCTTGGGGATGCTGATACGTCTCCAACGTATCTATAATTTTTGATTGTTTCATGCTATTATATTATCAACCTTGGATGTTTTATATGCATTTATATGCTATTTTATATGATTTTTGGGACTAACCTATTAACCTAGAGCCCAGTGCCAGTTTCTGTTGTTTCCTTGTTTTAGAGTATCACAGAAAAGGAAAATCAAACGGAGTCCAATTGACCTGAAACTTCACGGAACTTTTTTTTGGACCAGAAGAAGCCCACGGAGTATCGGAGATGGACCATGAGAGTCCCGGGCTACCCACGAGGGTGGGGGGCGCACCCACCCCCCCTGGGCGCGCCCCTGCCTCGTGGACAACCCAGAGATCCACCGATGTACTTCTTCCTCCTATATATACCCATATACCCTAAAACTTCGAGGAGCAGAATAGATTGGGAGTTCCTCCTCTAGAAGCCTCCGTAGCCACCGAAAACCAATCTAGACCCGTTCCGGCACCCTGCCGGAGGGGGAACCCCTCTCCGGTGGCCATCTTCATCATTCCGGCACTGTCCATGACGAGGAGGGAGTAGTTCTCCCTCGGGGCTGAGGGTATGTACTAGTAGCTATGTGTTTGATCTCTCTCTCTCTCTCTCGTGTTCTTGAGGTGCTACGATCTTGATGTATCGCGAGCTTTGCTATTATAGTTGGATCTTATGATGTTTCTCCCCCTCTACTCTCTTGTAATGGATTGAGTTTTCCCTTTGAAGTTATCTTATCGGATCGAGTCTTTAAGGATTTGAGAACAATTGATGTATGTCTTGCGTGGGATACCCGTGGTGACAATGGGGTATTCTATTGATCCACTTGATGTATGTTTTGGTGATCAACTTGCGGGTTCCGCCCATGAACCTATGCATAGGGGTTGGCACACGTTTTCGTCTTGACTCCCCGGTAGAATCTTTGGGGCACTCTTTGAAGTAACTTGCATTGGTTTGAATAGATGAATCGGAGATTGTGTGATGCATATCGTATAATCATACCCACAGATACTTGAGGTGACATTGGAGTATCTAGGTGACATTAAGGTTTTGGTTGATTTGTGTCTTAAGGTGTTATTCTAGTACGAACTCTAGGATAGATTGAACGAAAAGAATAGCTTCAAGTTATTTTACTACGGACTCTTGAATAGATCGATCAAAAAGGATAACTTTGAGGTGGTTTCATACCCTACCATATCTCTTCGTTTGTTCTCTGCTATTAGTGATTTTGGAGTGACTCTTTGTTACATGTTGAGTTCTACCTCTTGAGCACTGCGTTGGTTTTCCCTTGAAGAGGAAAGGGTGATGCACCAAAGTAGCATAAGTATTTCCCTCAGTTTTTGAGAACTGAGGTCTCAATCTAGTAGGAGGCTACACGCGAGTCCCTCGCACCTGCACAAAACAAATAATCCTCGCAACCAACCCGATAAGGGGTTGTCAATCCCTACACGGTCACTTACGAGAGTGAGATCTGATAGATATGATAAGATAATATTTTTGGTATTTTTATGATAAAGATGCAAAGTAAAATAAAAGCAATGAAAATAACTAAGTATTGGAAGATTAATATGATGAAGATAGACCCGGGGGCCATAGGTTTCACTAGTGGCTTCTCTCAAGAGCATAGGTATTTTACGGTGGGTGAACAAATTACTGTTGAGCAATTGACAGAATTGAGCATAGTTATGAGAATATCTAGGTATGATCATGTATATATGCATCACGTCCGAGACAAGTAGACCGACTCCTGCGTGCATCTACTATTATTACTCCACACATCGACCGCTATCCAGCATGCATCTAGAGTATTAAGTTCATAAGAACAGAGTAACGCCTTAGGCAAGATGACATGATGTAGAGGCATAAATTCATGCAATATGATAAAAAAAACCCCATCTTGTTATCCTCGATGGCAACAATACAATACGTGCCTTGCTGACCCTACTTTCATTGGGAATGGACACCGCAAGATTGAACCCAAAGCTAACCACTTCTCCCATTGCAAGAAAGATCAATCTAGTAGGCCAAACCAAACTGATAATTCGAAGAGACTTGCAAAGATAACCAATCATACATAAAATAATTCAGAGAAGATTCAAATATTGTTCATAGATAAACTTGATCATAAACCCACAATTCATCGGTCTCAAAAAACACACCGCAAAAGAAGATTACATCGAATAGATCTCCACAAGAGAGGGGGAGAACTTTGTATTGAGATCCAAAAAGAGAGAAGAAGCCATCTAGCTAATAAGTATGGACCCGATGGTCTGAGGTAAACTACTCACACTTCATCTGAGAGGCTATGGTGTTGATGTAGAAGCCCTCCGTGATCGATGCCCCCTCGGGCGGAGCTCCGGAACAGGCCCCAAGATGGGATCTCGTGGATACAGAAAGTTACAGCGGTGGAATTAGGGTTTTGGCTCCGTTTCTGATCGTTGGTGTGTACGTAGGTATATATAGGAGGAAGAAGTACGTCGGTGGAGCAATAGGGGGCCCACAAGGGTGGAGGGCGCGCCTCAAGGGGGGGGGGGTAGGCGCGCCCCCTACCTCATGGCCTCCCTGTTGGTTGCTTGACGTAGGGTCCAAGTCTCCTGGATCATGTTCGGTGAGAAAATCATGGTCCCGAAGGTTTCATTCCGTTTGGACTCTGTTTGATATTCCTTTTCTTCGAAACCCTAAAATAGGCAAAAACAGCAATTCTGGGCTGGGCCTTCGGTTAGTAGGTTAGTCCCAAAAATAATATAAATTGGATGATAAAGCCCAATAATGTCCAAAACAGTAGATAATATAGCATGGAGCAATCAAAAATTATAGATATGTTGGAGACGTATCAAGCATCCCCAAGCTTAATTCCTGCTCGTCCTCGAGTAGGTAAATGATAAAAACAGATTTTTTGATGTGGAATGCTACTAGGCATAATTTCAATGTAATTCTTCTTAATTGTGGCATGAATATTCAGATCCGAAAGATTCAAGATAAAAGTTTAATATTCACATAAAAATAATGATACTTCAAGCATACTAACTAAGCAATTATGTCTTCTCAAAATAATATGACCCAAGAAAGTTATCCCTACAAAATCATATAGTCTGGCTATGCTCTATCTTCACCACACAAAGTATTTAAATCATGCACAACCCCGAAGACAAGCCAAGCAATTGTGTCATACTTTTGACATTCTCAAAACTTTTCAATCTTCACGCAATACATGAGTGTGAGCCGTGGAAATAACACTTTAGGTGGAATAGAATGGTGGTTGTGGAGGAGATAAAAAGGAGAAGATAGTCTCACATCGAATAGGCATATCAACGGGCTATGGAGATGCCCATCAATAGATATCAATGTGAGTGAGTAGGGATTGCCATGCAACGGATGCACTAGAGCTATAAGTATATGAAAGCTCAAAAAGAAACTAAGTGGGTGTGCATCCAACTTGCTTGCTCACGAAGACCTAGGGCATTTTGAGGAAGCCCATCATTGGAATATACAAGCCAAGTTCTATAATGAAAGATTCCCACTAGTATATGAAAGTGATAACATAGGAGACTCTCTATCATGAAGATCATGGTGCTACTTTGAAGCACAAGTGTGGTAAAAGGATAGTAGAATTATCCCTTCTCTCTTTTTCTCTCATTTTTTTTATTTGGGCCTTTTCTCTGTTTTTTGTGGCCTCTTTTTATTATTATTATTTTTCGTCCGGAGTCTCATCCCGACTTGTGGGGGAATCATAATCTCCATCATCCTTTCCTCACTTAGGACAATGCTCTAATAATGATGATCATCACACTTTTATTTTCTTACAACTCAAGAATTACAACTCGATACTTAGAAAAAAATATGACTATGTGAATGCCTCTGGCGGTGTACCGGGATATGCAATGACTCGTGAGTGACATGTATGAAAGAATTATGAACGGTGGCTTTGCCACAAATATGATGTCAACTACATGATCATGCAAAGCAATATGACAATTATGGAGCGTGTCATAGTAAACGGAATAGTGGAAAGTTGCATGGAAATATATCTCGGAATGTCTATGGAAAAGCCATGATAGGTAGGTATGGTGGCTGTTTTGAGGAAGGTACATGGTGGTGTATGATACCGGCGAAAGGTGCGCGGTATTAGAGAGGCTAGCAATGGTGGAAGGGTGAGAGTGCGTATGATCCATGGACTCAACATTAGTCATAATAACTCATACAATTATTGCAAAAATCTACAAGTTATCAAAGCAAAGTATTACACGCGTGCTCCTAGGGGGATATATTGGTAGGAAAAGACCATCGCTCGCCCCCGACCGCCACTCATAAGGAAGACAATCAATAAATAAATCATGCTCCGACTTCATCACATAATGGTTCACCATACGTGCATGCTACGGGAATCAAAAAATTTAACACAAGTATTTCTCAAATTCACAACTACTCAACTAGCACAACTTTAATATCACTACCTCCATATCTCAAAACAATCATCAAGCATCAAACTTCTCATAGTATTCAACACACTCAGAAGAGAATTTTATTATTAATCTTGAATACCTAGCATATTAGGATTATTTAAGCAAATTACCATGCTATTTAAGACTCTCAAAATAATCTAAGTGAAGCATGAGAGATCAATAGTTTCTATAAAACAAATCCACCACCGTGCTCTAAAAGATATAAGTGAAGCACTAGAGCAAAACTATATAACTCAAAAGATATAAGTGAAGCACATAGAGTATTCTAATAATTTCCGAATCATGTGTGTCTCTCTCAAAAGGTGTGTACAACAAGGATGATTGTGTTAAACTAAAAAAATAAAGACTCAAATCATACAAGACGCTCCAAGCAAAACACATATATGTGGTGAATAAAAATATACCTCCAAGTAAAGTTACCGATAGAAGTAGACGAAAGAGGGGATGCCTTCCGGGGCATCCCCAAGCTTTGGCTTTTACGTGTCCTTAGATTATATTTTGGGTGCCATGGGCATCCCCAAGCTTAGGCTCTTGCCACTCCTTGTTCCATAATCCATCAAATCTTTACCCAAAACTTGAAAACTTCACAACACAAAACTCAAAGTAGAAAATCTCGTGAGCTCCGTTAGCGAAAGAAAATAAAAGACCACTTCAAGGTACTGTAATGAACTCATTTTTATCTATATTTGTGTTATACCTACTGTATTACAACTTCTCTATGGTTTATAAACTATTTTACTAGCCATAGATTCATCAAAATAAGCAAACAACACACGAAAAACAGAATCTGTCAAAAACAGAACATTCTGTAGTAATCTGTAGCCAGCGCATGATCTGGAACCCCAAAAATTCTAAAATAAATTTCTGGACGTGAGGAATTTATCTATTAATTATCTTCAAAAAGAATTAACTAAATAGCATTTTACAAATAAAAATGGCAGTAGTTCTCGTGAGCGCTAAAGTTTCTGTTTTTTTACAGCAAGTGTACCAAGACTTTCCCCAAGTCTTCCCAACGGTTCTACTTGGCACAAACACTAATTAAACACAAAAAACACAACCAAAACAGAGGCTAGATAAATTATTTATTACTAAACAGGATCAAAAATCAAGGAATAAAAATAAAATTGGGTTGCCTCCCAACAAGCGCTATCGTTTAACGCCCCTAGCTAGGCATAAAAAGCAAGGATAGATCTCGGTATTGCCATCTTTGGTCTTAGGAAAGAAAAGAGCAAACTTGCTATCTATAGAATTAATCCTTCTATTTTGATAAAGCACATGGCTATTAATGGTAGAGGAAAGATTAAGTATGTTATGGAAATTTGTATCTAGGCTAGGCTTTATCTCTTTAATAGTTTCATTTTGGTAAGAGAGCAAAAGAGATGTAGATTCAACTTTCTCATTCACGGGGTGCCCAAATATGGTTTTCATTTTTTCATAAGTGTCTACGACATCCCCTTCAACAAAACCTTCTTCAAATATAGAATCTAAGACGTGCTTAAAAGAAAAAGGAAGGGAAATATAAAAGCTTTTTAAGTAAACTTCAATTTGGTATTGAGGCACATAGCTAGCTGTGGGAGTCCTGGATTAGGGGGTCTCCGGACAGCCAGACTATCTCCTTTGGCCGGACTTTAGACTATGAAGATACAAGATTGAAGACTTCGTCTCGTGTCCGGATGGGACTCTACTTGGCGTGGAAGGCAAGCTAGGCAATACGGATATGTGTATCTCCTCCTTTGTAACCGACCTTGTGTAACCCTAACCTCTCCGGTGTCTATATAAACCGGAGGGTTTTAGTCCGTAGGAAAACATACAATCATACCATAGGCTAGCTTCTAGGGTTTAGCCTCTCTGATCTCGTGGTAGATCTACTCTTGTACTACCCATATCATCAATATTAATCAAGCAGGACGTAGGGTTTTACCTCCATCAAGAGGGCCTGAACCTGGGTAAAACATTGTGTCACCTGCCTCCTGTTACCATCCGCCTTAGACGCACAGTTCGGGACCCCCTACCCGAGATCCGCCGGTTTTGACACCGACATTGGTGCTTTCATTGAGAGTTCCTCTGTTTCGTCGCCGTTAGGTTTGATGGCTCCTACTATCATCGATGGCGATGCAGTCTAGGGTGAGATTTTTCTCCCCGGACAGATCTTCGTGTTCGGCGGCTTTGCACTACGGGCCAATTCCCTTGGCCATTTGGAGCAGATTGAAAGTTACGCCCCTGGCCATCAGGTCAGGTTTGGAAGCCTAAACTACACGGTCGATATCCGCGGAGACTTGATCTTCAACGGATTCGAGCCTCTGCCTTGTGCGTCACGCGGTCACGATGAGTACGATTTAGCTCTACCACCAGATAGCGTTCTGGAGATCACACCGGCAGCCGCTCCAACCCTCAATTCGGAGCTAGTTGCGCCGACCATGGACGGGGGGATGGACCCCGCCACGGAGGCGTTACCCTCAGCGGCGATCGAGCCAAACATCGACCTTACCTTGCCCGAGAGCTGTGTTGTTAAACTGCCGAATTCTTCTCTGGCCACGGACTCCGAACCGCCTGCGCCCGTTCCTATCGAATCTGATTGGGCGCCGATCATGGAGTTTACCTCCGCGGATATCTTTCAGCACTCGCCCTTCGGCGACATACTGAACTCATTAAGGTCTCTCTCCTTGTCAGGAGAGTCCTGGCTGAACTACGTCCGGCAGGACTGGGATGCGGACGACGAAGAAATTCGCGGCCCACCCACCACCCACTTAGTAGCCACTGTCGATGACTTAACCGACATGCTCGACTTCGACTCCGAATATATCGACGGTATGGACGACGATGCCAGAGACGAAGAGGAACCACTGCCCACAGGGCACATGACAGCCACCTCATCATATGATATATACATGGTGGACACACCCAAAGAAGGCAATGGCAACGAGACAGCGGAGGATGACCCCTCCAAGAAGCAACCCAAGCGCCAACGTCAGCAGTGCCGCTCTAAGTCCCGCCAAAGCAAAAGTGGTGATACTGGCACAGGAGGTAATAACACTCCGGATAGTGCCGAAGACAACAACAACCCCCTCCAGCAAGATTTAGAGCAGGAGGATGGAGGAGCTAGCCCTCCTGAGAGAGCGGCAGACGAAGAGGCGGAGGATGATAATTACATGCCCCCCTCCGAAGATGAGGCAAGCCTCGGCGATGACGAATTCGCCGTGCCAGAGGATCCCGTCGAACAAGAGCGCTTCAAGCACCGGCTTATGGCCACGACAAATAGCCTTAAGAAAAAGCAGCAGCAGCTTCAAGCTGATCAAGATCTGCTAGCTGACAGATGGACTGAAGTCCTCGTGGCCGAGGAATATAAACTTGAGCGCCCCTCCAAGAGTTACCCAAAATGCAGGTTGCTACCTTGACTGGAGGAAGAAGCGTATGATGCGGCTAATCGGCCACCTCATGGCCGTGATAGAGAGGCATTCCAGCTAAAAGCTCAGCCCGCACCCCGACGCCATTCAAATAAAAAAGCATGGGGAAATACACCAGACCTGCAAGACGTATTGGAGGACAAAGAAAAACAAGCAAGATCGATCTACGGATCACGAGGGCGCGCCACTATGCGAGACGATAAACGTCACGCCGGATACAGTAAAAGTAAATCCGGCCGGGCCGAACACAGCGGGCAAGACCCATTTGAGCTGCGTCGCGATATAGCCCAATACAGAGGCGCCGCACACCCCTTATGCTTCACAGACGAAGCAATGGATCATCAAATCCCAGAAGGTTTCAAACCTGTAAATATTGAATCATACGACGGCACAACAGATCCTGCAGTATGGATCGAGGATTTCCTCCTCCACATCCACATGGCCCGCGGTGATGACTTACACGCCATCAAATACCTCCCACTAAAGCTCAAAGGACCAGCGCGGCATTGGCTCAACAGCTTGCCAGCAGAGTCCATCGGCTGTTGGGAAGATCTGGAGGCCGCATTCCTCAACAACTTTTAGGGCACTTATGTGCGACCACCAGATGCCGATGACTTGAGCCACATAATTCAGCAGCCAGAAGAATCGGCCAGGCAATTATGGACTCGGTTCCTAACAAAGAAAAATCAAATCATCGACTGTCCGGATGCAGAGGCCCTAGCGGCTTTCAAACATAACATCTGCGATGAGTGGCTAGCCCGGCACCTTGGTCAGGAAAAGCGGAAATCTATGGCAGCCCTCACGACACTCATGACCCGCTTTTGTGCGGGAGAAGACAGCTGGCTGGCTCGCAGTAACAATATGTCAAAAAACCATGGTACCTCGGATACCAAGGACGGCAATAGCAGGTCCCGTCGCAACAAACATAAGCGCCGCATTAACAGCGATAATGCTGAGGATACGACAGTCAGTGCCGGATTCAAAGGCTCTAAACCCGGTCAGCGGAAAAATCCATTTAAACAAAGTACGTCGGGCCCGTCCAGTTTGGACCGCATACTCGATCGCTCGTGTCAAATACACAGCACCCCAGACAAGCCATCCAATCACACCAACATGGATTTTTGGGTGTTCAAGCAGGCCGGCAAGTTAATTGCCGAAAACAAGGATAAGGGGTCACATAGCGATGACGAGGAGGAGCCCCAGCAGCCACACACCGGAGGACAGAAGAGGTTTCCCCCACAAGTGCGGACGGTGAACATGATATACGCAACCCACATCCCCAAGAGGGAGCGGAAGCGTGCGCTCAGGGACGTATATGCGTTGGAGCCAGTCGCCCCAAAGTTCAACCCATGGTCCTCCTATCCGATCACTTTTGATCGCAGGGACCACCCCACTAGTATCCGTCATGGCGGATTCGCTGCACTGGTTCTAGACCCAATCATTGACGGATTTCACCTCACTCAAGTCCTTATGGATGGCGGCAGCAGCCTGAACTTGCTTTATCGGGACATAGTGCGCAAAATGGGTATCGACCCCTCAAGGATCAAACCCACAAAAACGACCTTTAAAGCCGTTATTCCAGGCGTAGAGGCCCATTGCACAGGCTCAATTACACTAGAAGTGGTCTTCGGATCCCCGGATAACTTCCGAAGCGAAGAGTTAATCTTCGATATAGTCCCGTTCCGCAGTGGTTATCATGCACTGCTCGGGCGAACCGCATTTGCGAGATTCAATGCGGTACCGCATTATGCATACCTCAAGCTCAAGATGCCAGGACCTCATGGGGTTATTATAGTCAATGGAAACACAGAGCGCTCTCTCCGAATGGAGGAGCACACTGCGGCCCTCGCAGCAGAAGCGCAAAGCAGCCTCTCAAGGCAATCCACCAGTTCGGCGTTTCAAGACCCGGACACCTTCAAGCGCGCTCGGAGCAATCGGCAACTAGACCGCCTGGCGCGATCTGAGCTCGCGTAGCAATGCGGCCCCCACCCCAGTCCCAGCCAAGCGGCGAAACTCGTGCCACGCGTACATAATTACGCATTAAAAATACCATGGGCACAGGCGGGGAGGGGGGCACAACTGCGGCACGCCCCAAGACGCGGCTTAAACCGCACTAGGGGCTTCCCGCTTGGTTATTTTTCTCTTTTTCAGGACATTAATCTCTGGAAACCCTGTCCGGCAGCACTATTGTCGAACACATGATGCAGCAACCAAGGAGGCAGAAAGCTACGTCACACCACGGAATTCCCACGTGGATTACAGTAACGAGCGAAATATTTGATTTAATACTATTCCTCAGCTTGCCCTTGGAAGGGACATAGTCCTACTCTTTGCTTATCGCACTATCTGTATCATTCTGCTTTAGCTTTAACGCACCTTTTTGAATAAACAATGCATAACATTACGACTATTATTGCATTCTTGTTATATATATATGTGTTCATTAATGACGCCTTGCAACCGTACACTTTGGTACGGCCAATACACCAGGGGCTTACGTACCCCACAATATGGTGTGAAAAGTCCGAACACTTTCACAAGTGCGGCACCCCGAACTTATAGCATTATATGCATCAGCTCCGAATCATGTCTTTGGTCAAATGTTGGGTTTGCCCGGCTCCTATGTTTTGGTACCTTACGTTCCGCTCTATCGGCTAAGGTAGCGCTAGGAGAACTACTGATTGTGCCCCGGTTCTGCTGGGCTAGCACCTCAGTAGAGAAAGCTAAAACTGACTGTCATGATAAGGCGAGAGACTGGTCGCTGTTCGGCGAGGTTTTCGAGTCCCTAAAGACTTATGCCGCTTAGAGAGAGGGCCGGCCCTGTCCGGCTTAAAGGCGTGTATCGCGCCCCGAATTCGGCCTTCCGAATACCAGGGGCTTCGCCAAAATTTAAAATTATAGAATTCTATGGCTAAGTGAGAGTGATAAAGCATTATTAGTCCGGTTGCCTTGTTCGTTGTGCTGAGCACCTCCCTCGAAGGACCCAAAATGGGAACAAGAGTGCTCAGGTTTATCCCGAACACCCCAGCACTCGTGGCATGGGGGCAGAAGCCGAGGACTAGCCATCTCTCAGATTGGATAAACAGCCAAACAGAAGGTAATATTTTAAATTCAAACAAGCGTTGCATAGCGCATATGAAACAAGTTTTCATAAATACAGGATCACACGAGCAAGTTTTACTCAAATATTACATTACATCTTTTGTGCACTCGTCCGCTACGAGACGGGCACCCGGCAGAACACCCTCGTAGTACATCTCGGGGTGGCGATGCTCCTTGCCCTCCAGCGGCCCTTCCTTGATCAACTTCACGGCGTCTAGCTTGACCCATTGCAATTTCACACAGGCGAAAGCCCGGCGTGCACCTTCAATGCAGATGGATCGCTTGATGACCTCCAGCCGCGGGCAGGCATCCACAAGCCACCTCACGAGGCTGAAGAAGATGTTCAGAAGGGCGTCGCCAGGCCACAGCCGGACTATAAAGCCCTTCATGGCCTATTTGGCCACCTTATGTAGCTCGACCAGCTGCTGCAGCTGGTCGCTCATTGGCACCGGGTGTTCGGCCCTAGTATACTGAGACCATAACAGCTTCTCCGTTGAGCTTCCATCCTCGGCCTGGTAAAATTGTGCGGCATCGGACACGCTGTGGGGCAAATCTGTGAATGCTCCTGGAGAGCTCCGGATTCAGGTAAGTAATCGATAATTTACTTTTACATGCTTGCTTTGCATATAGAATGCCTTACCCGCCGCTCTCTTCTTCATTGCGTCGATCTCCTGGAGGGCCTTTTGGGCTTGGCCTTGGCACTTTTTGCGTTCTCGAGGGCCGCGGCAAGCTCAGACTCTCGTGTCTTCGAGTCAAGCTCCAACGCCTCGTGCTTCGTCCCGAGAGCCTGGAGCTCTTGCTGCACCTCGCCCACCCGAGCCTCTTGCTTCTCTCGCTCGATGCGCTCCTTGCCCGCTTTATCTTCGGCCTCGGACAACGCTTGCTTTAGGGTCGCCACTTCGGTCGCGGCCCCTGGCAAATTCATGATGATCCTGTCATTTTGCAATCGCATTCCTTTTCATACATACCCATAGACAAGGTACTACTTACCTTTGTTCTCCTCGAGCTGCCTCTTGGCAAGGCCGAGCTCGTCCTGGGACCCTTTAAGGTCCTTCTTCAGTACGGAGACCTCCGCAGTCAGTTCGGCGGACGCCAGCAGCGAAGCCTGCATTTGCATATTGACATACTTATATTAGACTCATGCGATATTGTTTGATCCTCTGTTCGGCTTTTCTTTGTGAACACCGAATAGAGCATCAGGGGCTACTGTCTATGCGGCAATATTTTTCCTATATTTTAAATACTTACCTCAAAGCCTGTTAGAAGGCTAGCACAGGCTTCAGTCAATCCGCTCTTGGCGGACTAAACCTTCTGGATCACCGCACTCATAATACTGCGGTGCTCCTCGTTGATGGAAGTGCCGCGAAGCGCTTCCAGCAGATTATCCGGCGCCTCTGGATGGACAAAGGTCACCGGTGCAGGCGTCTTGCCCCTCGTAGAAGGGGGCCGCCTGCCCGAGTCCGGAACCACTGGAGGTTCCGGCGCGGTGTCCGGCTGAGGGCCGAACTCGGAGCCCTCAGGGGCCTTGTCCCCTCTGCTCCCGGAGTCCGGGAGGCCACTTTGAGGCACCTCCGGGACCGTCTCCCCTCGACCCGGTGCCTCATGAGACAACACCTCGGCATTGTCCGCAGGATGAGGGGAGGTGGCGATCGGAACTGGATCGCTATCCATATCCGACGAGCCCAGGGAGCCGTTCGATGATACATCGATACGGGCTCAGGGCGGCCTGCATAATCATATTTCGGCATTAGGTGAAGTAGTGCGACAAAGGAATGCTATGAGTTACTCTGGTATCCAAACACTTACGACTTCCCCAGGGGCTTGGCCCTGGGCAGCCACTCGTCTTCGCCATCGGCGGCGGTGGTAGAGCTGTCCGGAAGGAGAGTTCTCCCCTTGTTGGACCCTTCGGCCTCCCCAGTTGGGGCGGCCTTCCTTTTCTTGTCTCCCCCGTCTGGAGGGGGAGCATCTTCTTCTGCCTCCTCGTCTTCGGGGGAGGATTGCGACGTAGAGTCCTCGGACGGTGAGTCCGATGACGCCTGGCACCGGGAACTCTTTCAGGTTCCCTTGGCCTTCTTGGTCTTCTCCGACACCGTGTAAGGAGCCGGAGTCAGCATCTTTGCCAAAAGAGCGTCTGCTGGGCCTTCGGGCAAAGGAGCCGGACAGTCGATCTGTCCGGCCGTCTCCTACCAGTCCTGTCAAAGGCACGGAAGTTTAGATCCCGCATGGAGTCAAACTATGAAAAACAAGTATCCTGTGAGAGGTAAAGCAGCTTACCGTGCTGGCTTGGCGCTTCGCGCTGAATCCGCGATCCTCAGTAGTGGGAGGGGGGACCTCGGCGCTCTTGAATAGCACCCTGCAGGCATCTTCATGAGTTGTGTTGAAGAGCCTGTTTAGAGTTCGGTGCTGCGCCGGGTCGAACTCCCACAAGTTGAAGGCCCGTTGTTGGCACGGGAGGATCCGGCGGTGGAGCATGACCTGGACTACATTGACAAGTTTGAGCTTCTTGTTCACCATGTGTTTGAATACATGTTTGGAGTCCAGTCAGCTCTCCAGAACTACCCCAGGACAAGCCCTTCTCTTGATAGGAGGTGAGCCGTGTAGGGAAGCCAGATTGGAACTCAGGGGCCGCCACCCATGTAGGGTCACGTGGCTCGGTGAAGTAGAACCACCCCGATTGCCACCACTTTATGGTCTCCACGAAGGAGCACTTGAGCCATGTGACGTCGGGCATCTTGCCCACCATGGCGCCTCCGCACTCCGCCTGGCGGCCGCTCACTACCTTCGTCTTGACATTGGAAGTCTTCAGCCATAAGCCGAAGTGGGGCTTGATGCGGAGGAAGGCCTCACACACGATGATAAACACCGAGATGTTGAGGATGAAGTTCGGGGCCAGATCGTGGAAATCCAGGCCGTAGTAGAACATGAGCCCCCGGACAAATGGGTGGAGAGGAAATCCCAGTCCGCGGAGGAAATGGGTAAGGAACACTACCCTCTCATGGGGCCTGGGGGTGGGGATGAGTTGCCCCTCCTCTGGGAGCCGGTGCGCGATGTCGTCGGGCAAGTATCCGGCTCTCCTCAGCTTCTTGACGTGTCCCTCCGTGACGGAGGAGACCATCCACCTGCCTCCCGCTCCGGACATGGTTGGAAAAGGTCGAGGTGGGAAATGCGAACTTGGGCGCTGGAGCTCGAGTGTGTGAAGGTGGATGAGCAAAGGAGGAAGAAGGCGTGGATGAAAAAGTAAATCCTTATCCCTTTATATGGGCGGACGAAACTATGCGTCCCCACTAGCCTGGGAAAACTCGCTCGTCCCCCAAGCATCGTAATCGATGGCGCGGTTGGGTTACCCACACCCCTATTGATGAGAATCCCGTGATAAGGGGACACGATCTCTGCTTTGACAAGACGTGTCAAAAAACTGCCTCGTGTTATGTGCGGGGCTAGTTAAAGGAAACGGTTCGAATAATCACCGGGCCGTGACATAATGTCGTCTTGCCAAAACAAGCCAGCAAATTGGATTTGTGGAAATATTATTCTCTCTACGGTGGTATGTGGAACTTATTTTGCAGGGTCGGACATTATCCTTATATTCTAATTCTTCCGTGGTGTATTCTTAGGAAGAACCCGCCTTGCAATGCTGAAGAAAAAATTGCGCGCTGGACTCATCGTCATTGAAAGCCTGGTTCAGGGGCTACTGTGGGAGTCCTGGATTCGGGGGTCTCCAGACAGCCGGACTATCTCCTTTGGCCGGACTGTTAGACTAGGAAGATAGAGGATTGAAGACTTCGTCTCGTGTCCGGATGGGACTCTACTTGGCGTGGAAGGCAAGCTAGGCAATACGGATATGTGTATCTCCTCCTTTGTAATCGACCTTGTGTAACCCTAACCTCTCCGGTGTCTATATAAACCGGAGGGTTTTAGTCCGTAGGACAACATACAATCATACCATAGGCTAGCTTCTAGGGTTTAGCCTCTCTGATCTCGTGGTAGATCTACTCTTGTACTACCCATATCATCAATATTAATCAAGCAGGACGTATGGTTTTACCTCCATCAAGAGGGCCCGAACCTGGGTAAAACATTGTGTCCCCTGCCTCCTGTTACCATCCGCCTTAGACGCACAGTTCGGGACCCCCTACCCAAGATCCGCCAGTTTTGACACCAACACTAGCCCTGATCCTTAATAGTCTATACCAAGCATCTTTCAAAGATTCATCAAGTAAATAACGAAAAATTCCAGGATCATCTTCATCAAAATTATTAAGACTCTCATTGATAAATCCGGTAGGGTTTTCCATAGTATCCTTATTTATGAGCTTAGCGAGAATAGAAGGGTTGTCCAAAGTACTAAAACTCTAGAGAGAACCCCCCACCCTTTTTTATTCAGACATGGCGGAAGAAAGGCGAGCGAGAAGAGAGGACAAATAAACCGGAAAGGGTGAAGTGGGGGAGATGAAAACGTGAGGCAAATGGAAAATAATGTAATGCGGGAGATAAGGGTTTGTGATGGGTACTTGGTATGTTGACTTTTGCGTAGACCTCCCCGGCATCGGCACCAGAAATCCTTCTTGCTACCTCTTGAGCACTGCGTTGGTTTTCCCTTGAAGAGGAAAGGGTGATGCAGCAAAGTAGCGTAAGTATTTCCCTCAGTTTTTGAGAACCAAGGTATCAATCCAGTAGGAGGCTACGTGCGAGTCCCTCGCACCTGCACAAAACAAATAAATACTCGCAACCAACGCGATAAGGGGTTGTCAATCCCTACACGGTCACTTACGAGAGTGAGATCTGATAGATATGATAAGATAATATTTTTGGTATTTTTATGATAAAGATGCAAAGTAAAATAAAAGCAATGAAAATAACTAAGTATTGGAAGATTAATATGATGAAGATAGACCCGGGGGCCATAGGTTTCACTAGTGGCTTCTCTCAAGAGCATAGGTATTTTACGGTGGGTGAACAAATTACTGTTGAGCAATTGACAGAATTGAGCATAGTTATGAGAATATCTAGGTATGATCATGTATATAGGCATCACGTCCGAGACAAGTAGACCGACTCCTGCCTGCATCTACTACTATTACTCCACACATCGACCGCTATCCAGCATGCATCTAGAGTATTAAGTTCATAAGAACAGAGTAACGCCTTAAGAAAGATGACATGATGTAGAGGGATAAATTCATGCAATATGATAAAAACCACATATTGTTATCCTCGATGGCAACAATACAATACGTGCCTTGCTGCCCCTACTATCACTTGAGTTCGGTGGCATCACCTGCACTGGTATCAAAACCCGTGAGATCAAGACTATTTAAGCTTATGGGAAGGATGTGGTAATGAGGTGGAGTTGCAACAGGCGCTAAACAAATATGGTGGCTAACATACGAGTACAAGAGTAAGATGAGAAACTATGCAACGGTCGTAAAACTAGAAGTGATCATGAACTACTTACGGTCAAACATAACCCCACCGTGTTCTCTTCCCGAACCTCGTCGAAAAGAGACCATCACGGTTACCCACATGGTTGTTGTATTTTAATGAAATCAAGTGTCAAGTTATCTACAACCGGATATTAACAAATTCCCATCTACCACATAACCGCAGGCACGGCTCCCGAAAGTTTATACACTGCAGGGGTGTCCCAACTTAGCCCATGACAAGCTCACGATCCGCGGAGACAATCCTCCATCGTGGGACCCTCCGTTCAGACTCGGAATCCCAGTGCACAAGACATTTCGACAATGGTAAAACAAGTCCAGCAAGACCTCCCGACGTGCCGACACCCTGATAGTAGCCGTGTGTATCTCGTCTCAGGCCACAACCGGATGGGTGAAGCTACGAGTAAAACCTATCCTCGAGTTTTCTCGTGGTGGCCCCGTAGGTTGTGCGGTTCGGACCAACACTCATGTGGAGCACTGGCCTGGGGGTGATTAAGTCCTCGGGTTAATCACTCCATATGCAATTTTTTAGTTGTTATTAGGCAAATGGTAAAACCAATGTTGGGCCTTGCTGGAAGAGTATTATTCAAAGCAACTATCAAGAGGGGGCCATAAACCCTCACTGTGTTAGGGACGCAAAAGCAAGGAACATAACACCGGTTTGACAAAAACTAAGGCAGCAAGGGTGGAACAAAACACCGAGCACAAGGCCAAGCCTTCCACCCTTTACCAAGTATATAGATGCATTAATTAAATAACAGATATTGTGATATCCCAACATATCCATGTTCCAATATGGAACAACCTGGCACCTATAGCTAGCAACACTAGAAGAGGGGTTGCACAAAAGCGGTAACATAGCCAAACAATGGTTTGCTAGGAAGGTGGGTTAGAGGCTTGACATGGCAATATGGGAGGCATGATAAATAAGTGGTAGGTAGCGCGACATAGCGATAGAACGAACATCTAGCAAGCAAAGTTAGAACTGATATCGAGGGTAATGATCATCCTACCTGCAAAGTTCTTAGAGTTGTCGAAAGCTTCCTCCTCATAAATGTACTCAATAGGTTCCTCGTTCACAAACTCGTCTCCCAGCTGTACCCAAAGCAAGAACACATGCAACGGAATAACAATCAATCATGGTGCAATGCACACGCAACATGATGCAAGACATGGCATGGAATGCAAGGTATGATGTGCAATGCATATGGGTACTCCGGAAGGGAAAGATGATCAAGGCATCAACTTGGCAAACCAAGCATGCCGCTGGAAAGATGGAGTGATTTATGTCGAAATAGATATAAGGATCACCAGAAACGGATGCACGGTTTGCAAATCACAAGCAAGACAAGAACGATGCAAAAGTGCGCTTAACAGCACCATAGCACTTAAGATGCAACAAGAAACTACGCTACAGTGCTACCTCTTGAGCACTGCGTTGGATTTCCCCGAAGAGGAGAGGATGATGCAGCAAAGTAGCGTAAGTATTTCCCTCAGTTTTCGAGAAACAAGGTATCAATCCAGTAGGAGGCTACGCACGAGTCCCTCGTACCTACACAAAAACAATAGCTCAACGCAACCAACGCGCTTAGGGGTTGTCAATCCCTTCACGGTCACTTACGAAAGTGAGATCTGATAGAGATGATAAATAATATTTTTGGTATAGAGATGCAAAGTGAAAAGTAAAAGGCAAAGTAAAAAAGCAAAGCAATAATAAAGTGATGGAGATTGATATGATGAGAAAGAGACCCGGGGCCATAGGTTTCGCTAGTGGCTTCCCTCAAGAGCATAAGTATTCTACGGTGGGTGAACAAATTACTGTTGAGCAATTGACAGAATTGAGCATAGTTATGAGAATATCTAGGTATGATCATGTATATAGGCATCACGTTCGAGACAAGTAGACCGACTCCTGCCTGCATCTACTACTATTACTCCACTCATCGACCGCTATCCAGCATGCATCTAGAGTATTAAGTTAAAAACAGAGTAACGCCTTAAGCAAGATGACATGATGTAGAGGGATAGTTTCATGCAATATGATAAAAAACCATCTTGTTATCCTCGATGGCAACAATACAATATGTGCCTTGCTGCCCCTTCTGTCACTGGGAAAGGACACCGCAAGATCAAACCCAAAGCTAAGCACTTCTCCCATGGAAAGAAAAACCAATCTAGTAGGCCAAACCAAACTGATAATTCGAAGAGACTTGCAAAGATAACTAATCATAGATAAAAGAATTCAGAGAAGATTCAAATATTATTCATAGATAGACTGGACCATAAACCCACAATTCATTGGTCTCAACAAACACACCGCAAAAAGAAGATTACATCGAATAGATCTCCACGAGAGAGGGGGAGAACATTGTATTGAGATCCAAAAAGAGAGAAGAAGCCATCTAGCTACTAACTATGGACCCGTAGGTATGAAGTAAACTACTCACACTTCATCGGAGGGGCTTGGATAATGATGTAGAAGCCCTCCGTGATCGATGCCCCCTCCGGGGAAGCTCTGGAATAGGCCCCAAGATGGGATCTCGTGGATACAGAAAGTTACGTCGTTGGAATTAGGTTTTTGGCTCTTGTTCTGATCTTTTGGGGGTACGTGGATATATATAGGAGGAATAAGTACTGAGGTGGAGCAACAGGGGCCCCACGAAGGTGGAGGGCATGCCTGGGGGGGGTAGGCGCACCCCCTACCTCGTGAGCTCCTGTTACGTGGCTTGACGTGGGGTCCAAGTCTCCTGAGTTGTATTCGATGAGAAAATCACGTTCCCGAAGGTTTCATTCTGGTTGGACTCCGTTTGATATTCCTTTTCTTCGAAACCCTAAAACAGGCAAAAAACAGCATTTCTAGGCTGGGCCTCCGGTTAATAGGTTAGTCCCAAAAATATTATAAAAGTGGATAATAAAGCCCAATAATGTCCAAAACAGTAGATAATATAGCACGGAGCAATCAAAAATTATAGATACATTGGAGACATATCAAGCATCCCCAAGCTTAATTCCTGCTCGTCCTCAAGTAGGTAAATGATAAAACGGAATTTTTGATGCGGAGTGCTACTTGGCATAATTTTAATGTAATTTTTCTTAATTGTGGTATGAGTATTCAGATCCGAAAGATTCAAGACAAAAGTTCATATTGACATAAAAATGATAATACTTCAAGCATACTAACTAAGCAATTATGACTTCTCAAAATAACATGGCCAAAGAAAGTTCATCCCTACAAAATCATATGGTTTCGTCATGTTTCATTTTCGTCACACAAGAATGATATCATCATGCACAACCCTGATGACAAGCGAAGCAATTGTTTCATACTTTAGTAATCTCAAACCTATAAACTTTCACGCAATATATGAGCGCGAGCCATGGACATAGCACTATAGGTGGAATAGAATATAATGAGGGGGTTATGTGGAGAAGACAAAAAGAAGAAAGTCTCACATCAACGAGGCTAATCAATGGGCTATGGAGATGCCCACAGATTGATGTTAATGCAAGGAGTAGGGATTGCCATGCAACAGATGCACTAGAGCTATAAATGTAAGAAAGCTCAACAAAAGAAACTAGTGGGTGTGCATCCAACTTGCTTGCTCACGAACACCTAGGGCACTTGAGGAGGCCCATCATTGGAATATACAAGACAAGTTCTATAATGAAAAATTCCCACTAGTATATGAAAGTGATAACATGAGAGAATCTCTACTATGAAGATCATGGTGCTACTTTGAAGCACAAGTGTGGCAAAGGATAGTAACATTGTCCCTTATCTCTTTTTCTCTCATTTTTATGGCCTTTCTTTTTTTATATTCCTCACTCGGGACAATGCTCTAGAAAATGATGATCATCACACTTCTATTTATTTACAACTCAATGATTACAACTAGATACTAGAACAAAATATGACTATATGAATGCCTCCGGCGGTGTACCGGGATATGCAATGAACCAAGAGTGACATGTATGAAAGAATTATGAACGGTGGCTTTGCCACAAATACTATGTCAACTACATGATTATGCTAAGCAATATGAAAATGATGAATGTGTCATGATGAACGGAATGATGGAAAGTTGCATTGCAATATATCTTGGAATGGCTATGGAAATGCCATAATAGGTAGGTGTGGTGGCTGTTTTGAGGAAGATATATGGAGGTTTATGTGTGAAAGAGCGTATCATATCACGGGGTTTGGATGCACCGGCGAATTTTGCGCCAACTCTCAATGTGAGAAAGGGCAATGCACGGTACCGAAGAGGCTAGCAAGGATGGAAGGGTGAGAGTGCGTATAATCCATGGACTCAACATTAGTCATAAAGAACTCACATACTTATTGCAAAAATCTACAAGTCATCAAAAACCTCGGTACTACGCGCATGCTCCTAGGGGATAGATTGGTAGGAAAAGACCATCGCTCGTCCCCGACCGCCACTCATAAGGAAGACAATCAAATAACACCTCACGTTTCAAATTTGTTGCATAACGTTTACCATACGTGCATGCTACGGGACTTGCAAACTTCAACACAAGTATTTATCAATTTCACAACTACTCAACTAGCACGACTTTGATATTATTACCTCCATGTCTCAAAACAATCATCAAGCATCAAACTTCTCTTAGTATTCAACACATTCATAAGAAAGTTTTATTATTAATCTTGCATACCAAGCATATTAGGATTTTAAGCAAATTACCATGCTATTAAGACTCTCAAAATAATCTAAGTGAAGCATGAGAGATCAATAGTTTCTATAAAACAAATCCACCACCGTGCTCTAAAAGATATAAGTGAAGCACTAGAGCAAAATTACAAAACTGAAAAGATATAAGCGAAGCACATAGAGTATTCTAACAAATTCCAAATCATGTATGGCTCTCTCAAAAGATGTGTATAGAAAGGATGATTGTGGTAAACTAATAAGCAAAGACTCAAATAATACAAGACACTCCAAGCAAAACACATATCGTGTGGTGAATAAAAAATAGCTCCAAGTAAAGTTACCGATAGAAGTAGACGAAAGAGGGGATGCCTTCCGATGCATCCCCAACCTTTGGCTTTTAGGTGTCCATAGATTATCTTGGGGTGCCATGGGCATCCCCAATCTTAGGCTCTTGCCACTCCTTGTTCCATAATCCATCAAATCTTTACCCAAAACTTGAAAACTTCACAACACAAAACTTAAAGTAGAAAACTCGTGAGCTCCGTTAGTGAAACAAAACAAAAGACCACTTAAAGGTACTGTAATGAACTCATTATTTATTTATATTGGTGTTAAACCTACTTTATTCCAATTTCTCTATGGTTTATAAACTATTTTACTAGCCATAGATTCATCAAAATAAGCAAACAACACACGAAAACAGAATCTGTCAAAAACAGAACAGTCTGTAGTAATCTGTAGCTAGCGCAAGATGTGGAACCCCAAAAATTCTAAAATAAACTGCTGGACGTGAGGAATTTATATATTAATCATCTGCAAAACGAATTAACTAAATATCACTTTCCAAATAAAAATTACAGCAGTTCTCGTGAGCGCTAAAGTTTCTGTTTTCTACAGCAAGTTCAAGAAGACTTTCCCCAAGTCTTCCCAACGGTTCTACTTGGCACAAACACTAATTAAACACAAAAAACAAAAACAATACAGAGGCTAAATAATTTATTTATTACTAAACAGGAGCAAAAAGCAAGGAATAAAAATAAAATTGGGTTGCCTCCCAACAAGCGCTATCGTTTAACGCCCCTAGCTAGGCATAACAAGCAAGAATAGATCTTGGTATTGCCATCTTTGGTAGGCAATCCATAAGTGGCTCTCACGATAGATTCATATGGTAATTTTATTTTCTTTCTAGGGAAGTGTTCCATGCCCTTTTTTAATGGAAATTGAAATCTAATATTCCCTTTCTTCATATCAATAATTGCACCAACCGTTCTAAGGAAAGGTCTACCGAGAATAATAGGGCAAGAAGGATTGCAATCGATATCAAGAATGATAAAATCTACGGGGACATAATTCCTATTTGCAGCAATAAGAACATCATTAATTCTTCCCATAGGTTTCTTAATAGTGGAATTCGCAAGATGCAAATTTAGAGAGCAATCATCAAAATCATGGAAATCTAGCAAATCACACAAAGTTTTGGGAATAGTAGAGACACTAGCACCCAAATCACACAAAGCATAAAACTCATAATCTTTAATTCTAATTTTAATAGTTGGTTTCCACTCATCATAAAGTTTTCTAGGGATAGAAACTTTCAACTCAAGTTTTTCTTCATAAGATTGCATCAAGGCGTCAACGATATGCTCGGTAAAGGCTTTATTTTGACTATAAGCATGAGGAGAATTTAGCATGGATTGCAACAAGGAAATACAATAAATTAAAGAGCAATTTTCATAATTAAATTCCTTGAAATCCAATATAGTGGGTTTAGCATCATCTAGGGTTTTATTTCTTTTAATCCCACTTTTATCAATTTCACCATCAAGATCTAAATACTCCGAATTTTTAGAACGCCTTCTAGGTAAAGGTACAGCATATTCAGTCCCATCATTATCAAGATTAATATTACAAAACAAAGATTTAATAGGGGACACAACAATAACTTTTAGATCTTCATCTTTATTTTCATAAGAATTGGAAGAACACGCTTTAATAAAGGCATCTTTCATAGCACGCATCCTAGCGGTTCTTTCCTTGCACTCATCAATGGAAATTCTCATGTCTTTGAGAGACTCATTGATATCATGCTTGGGAGGAATAGATCTAAGCTTCAAAGAATCAACATCAAGAGAAATTCTATCAACGTTCCTAGCCAAATCGTCAATCTTAAGCAATTTTTCTTCAATCATAGCATTAAAATTCTTTTGCGAAGAAATAAATTCTTTAATATTAGATTCAAAATAAGAGGGCATCTTATTATAATTTCCATAAGAATTGTTGTAGGAATTACCATAATTATTAGAGGGATTACTAGGATACGGCCTAGGATTGAAATTTCCTCTATACGCGTTGTTACCAAAATTATTCCTACCAACAAAATTCACATCCATGGATTCATTATTATTCTTAATCAAAGTAGACAAATGCATATCATTAGGATCAGATGAAACACTCTTAGTAGAAATAATTTCATAAGTTCATCCATCCTTCCAATCAAAACATTGATTTCTTCTATCGCATGCACCTTTTTATTAGTAGATCTTTCAGTGTGCCATTGAGAATAATTAACCATAATATTATCTAAGAGTTTAGTAGCATCTCCTAAAGTGATTTCCATAAAAGTGCCTCCCGCGGCCGAATCTAAAAGATTAATAGAAGCAAAATTCAATCCGGCATAAAAAAATTGTATAATCATCCACAAATTCAAACCATGAGTAGGGCAATTACGTATCATTAATTTCATTCTCTCCCAAGCTTGTGCAACATGTTCATGATCAAGTTGCTTAAAATTCATAATATCGTCTCTAAGAGAGATGATCTTAGCGGGAGGAAAATACTTAGACATAAACGCATCTTTGCACTTGTTCCATGAATCAATACTATTTTTAGGCAAAGATGAAAACCAAGCTTTAGCACGATCTCTAAGCGAAAAAGGAAATAGCTTCAATTTAACAATATCACTATCGACATCTTTCTTATTTTTCATGTCACACAAATCAACGAAGCTATTAAGATGGGTAGCGGCATCTTCACTAGGAAGGCCGGAGAATGGATCTTTCATGACAAGATTCAGCAGTATTAATTTCACAAGATTCAGCAACGGTAAGAGGAGCAATCGGAGTGCTAAGGAAATCATTATTGTTGGTATTGGTGAAGTCACACAATTTGGTATTATCTTGAGCCATCGCGACAAACAAGCAATCCAACACATGAGCAAACAAAAGGCAAACGGGCAAAAAGAGGCAAATAGAGAAAGAGAGGGAGGATAGAGAGAGAGGGTGAATAAAATGACAAGGGTGAATAGGGGGGAGAGGAAAACGAGAGGCAAATGGCAAATAATGTAATGCGGGAGATAGGGATTGTGATGGGTACTTGGTATGTTGACTTTTGCACAGACTCGCCGGCAACGGTGCTAGAAATTCTTCTTGCTACCTCTTGAGCACTGCGTTGGATTTCCCCAAAGAGGAGAGGATGATGCAGCAAAGTAGTGTAACTATTTCCCTCAGTTTTTGAGAACCAAGGTATCAACCCAGTAGGAGGCTATGCGCGAGTCCCACGTACCTACACAAAAACAATAGCTCAACGCAACCAACGCGCTTAGGGGTTGTCAATCCCTTCACGGTCACTTACGAAAGTGAGATCTGATAGAGATGATAAATAATATTTTTGGTATTTTTGGTATAGAGATGCAAAGTGAAAAGTAAAAAAGCAAAGCAATAATAAAGTGATTGAGATTGATATGATGAGAAAGCGACCTGGGGGCCATAGGTTTCACTAGTGGATTCTCTCAAGAGCAAAAGTATTCTATGGTGTGAACAAATTACTGTTGAGTAATTGACAAAATTGAGCATAGTTATGAGAATATCTAGGTATGATCATGTATATTAGCATCACGTCCAAGACAAGTAGACCGACTCCTACCTGCATCTACTACTATTACTCCACTCATCGACCGCTATCCAGCATGTATCTAGAGTATTAAGTTAAAAACAGAGTAACGCCTTAAGCAAGATGACATGATGTAGAGGGATAGTTTCATGCAATATGATAAAAACCCCATCTTGTTATCCTCGATGGCAACAATACAATAAGTGCCTTGCTGCCCCTTCTGTCACTAGGAAAGGACACCGCAAGATCGAACCCAAAGCTAAGCACTTCTCCCATGGCAAGAAAAACCAATCTAGTAGGCCAAACCAAACTGATAATTCGAAGAGACTTGCAAAGATAACTAATCATACATAAAAGAATTCAGAGAAGATTCAAATATTATTCATAGATAGACTGGATCATAAACCCACAATTCATCGATCTCAACAAACACACCGCAAAAAGAAGATTACATCGAATAGATCCCCACGAGAGAGGGGGAGGACATTGTATTGAGATCCAAAAAGATAGAAGAAGCCATCTAGCTACTAACTATGGACCCGTAGGTCTGAAGTAAACTACTCACACTTCATCGGAGGGGCTTGGATGATGATGTAGAAGCCTTCCGTGATCGATGCCCCCTCCGGCCGAGCTCCGGAACAGGACCCAAGATGGGATCTCGTGGATACAGAAAGTTACGGCGGTGGAATTAGGTTTTTGGCTCTTGTTCTGATCATTTGGGGTACGTGGATATATATAGGAGGAAGAAGTATGTCGGTGGACCAGCAGGGGCCCCACGAGGGTGGAAGGCGTCCCTGGGGGAGGGGGGTAGGCGCGCCCCCCTACCTCGTGAGCTCCTGTTACGTGGCTTGACATAGGGTCCAAGTCTCCTGAGTTGTATTCGATGAGAAAATCACGTTCCCGAAGGTTTCATTCCGTTTGGACTCCGTTTGATATTCCTTTTCTTCAAAACCCTAAAACAGGCAAAAAACAGCAATTCTGGGCTGGGCCTCCGGTTAATAGGTTAGTCCCAAAAATAATATAAAAGTGGATAATAAAGCCCAATAATGTCCAAAACAGTAGATAATATAGCATGGAGCAATCAAAAATTATAGATACATTGGAGACGTATCATACAGCACTCCAACATAGCAACAAAGCACATGGCAGTAAAGTATAGGTGAAGCTCTACAAATCATGAACACTGAGCTCCTGCTAGAACTCACTAGAACAAGCCTAAAGTAACATGGCAAAAATGCAAATGATAACAACTTCACAGACTTAGTGAGAATACTAAACGTGTCATAAACAGCATCAGGTAGCAATGTTTAGAGCTAGCCAACAACATGCTACAGGAACATATCATGGCAAACAAAGGCATGGCATGCTAGTACTAAAGACAAAGAACAAACCCCCTTATCGAACTTTAGCCAAAGTATCAGCGTCGTGGGAACGGGGGTACCCAGACTTGCCTGCCTGCAGCCCAGGGCGTGGCTCCACCCGCACAAGACCTCCTCAGGGGCAGCCTCACTAGGCTGGCTCGCGAGGAGCGGAGAGATCAAGGAAAGGGGCACCTCGTGAGGTTCCCGTGATGTGAGCCATGACGACCAAGGCCAGGAAGGCGCCAGCACGCGCAGGGTGCCAGTTTCCTCTTCGGTGCTAAAGAGGCTGGCGCAGGTGCGGAGTCCCGAGGTGTCAGGCAAAGGTTTCCATATCGGTGCAACGAGACCAAGACCAGCAGGATGGCAAGACGGAGGTCACCACGGAGCCCACGACGGCGTCACCACCAGAGCCTTTAGCAGGCGAAGACCACCTTTTTTCAGGATAACTTGTACTCGTTGTCCCCCTTCGAATTGGCCGTTATGGGATCCCTTGCTGCCTAATATTTAGGGAGAGGACCCGGGTCTCTATAAATAGGGCTAGACACCACCGTAGCCAGGGGCTCATCCAGAGAGAGAAGGGCTCATCTAGAGACGGATCACTCGGATCATCCCCAGCCACACAAGCTCATCGAGCTCAAGAACACCTCTCCTCAGGAGGTTGTTCTTCCCTTGTACTTGTTCATCCCCGGCCTACAAGGCAATCCACCACAGCACACTGGACTAGGGTATTACACCGCAACGGTGGCCCAAACCAGTATAAAATCTTGTGTCCCTTGTTCCTCACGTTCGGCGAGCTAGGCTTTGAGATCATTGTGAGAGCGTGAGTTGGGGGGAGAGATCTTTGTGTGCACCCCAGTGTTCGAACCTCAAGGGTTTGCTGGAACCCGTAATCCGACATTTGGCGCGCCAGGTAGGGGTGCGCTGAGGTTTTCTTCCCCATCGACCGATCCGCAGTCGCTCCGCGCCTCCGATGGCTGACGATCCGAGGACCCAGGCTGACCACTGGGCGGCCCAGCCAGCTCGAGTATCTCCATCCATTCTAGAAGACCTCAACTCCGTACTCCAGGCGGCCTACACGCCGCCCAATGCCCGCGGACATGGGCAGCGCTGGTCGACGTCCGCTGCCCTCACGCCGCGGTGCGCGTGGGTTGCCGCAAGATCCACAAGCTATGCAGCAGCAACTACGCAACACACCCAACGGGAATAGGCGAACATGCGAGCTGCGCTCATGGTGGCGCGGGAGCTGCTGCGGTACCAGCTAATGGAGAGCGGCCGCGACATGCTGCTGGATGCTACCTCTTGAGCACTGCGTTGGATTTCCCCGAAGAGGATAGGAAGATGCAGCAAAGTAGCGTAACTATTTCCCTCAGTTTTTGAGAACCAAGGTATCAATCCAGTAGGAGGCTACGCGCGAGCCCCTCGTACCTACACAAAAACAATAGCTCAACGCAACCAAAGCGCTTAGGGGTTGTCAATCCCTTCACGGTCACTTACAAAAGTGATATCCGATAGAGATGATAAATAATATTTTTTGGTATTTTTGGTATAGAGATGCAAAGTAAAAAGTAAAAGCAAAGTAAAAGCAAAGCAATAATAAAGTGATAAAGGTTGATACGATGAGAAAGGGACCCTGGGGCCATAGGTTTCACTAGTGGCTTCTCTCAAGAGCATAAGTATTCTACGGTGGGTGAACAAATTACTGTTGAGCAATTGACAGAATTGAGCATAGTTATGAGAATATCTAGGTATGATCATGTATATAGGCATCACGTCCGAGACAAGTAGACCGACTCATGCCTGCATCTACTACTATTACTCCACTCATCGACCGCTATCCAGCATGCATCTAGAGTATTAAGTTAAAAATATAGTAACGCCTTAAGCAAGATGACATGATGTAGAGGGATAGTTTCATGCAATATGATAAAAAAACCATCTTGTTATCCTCGAGGGCAACAATACAATACATGCCTTGCTGCCCCTTCTATCACTGGGTAAGGACACCGCAAGATCGAACCCAAAGCTAAGCACTTTTCCCATGGCAAGAAAAACCAATCTAGTAGGCCAAACCAAACTGATAATTCGAAGAGACTTGCAAAGATAACCAATCATACATAAAAGAATTCAGAGAAGATTCAAATATTATTCATAGATAGACTGGATCATAAACCCACAATTCATCGGTCTCAACAAACACACCGCAAAAAGAAGATTACATCGAATAGATCTCCACAAGAGAGGGGGAGAACATTGTATTGAGATCCAAAAAGAGAGAAGAAGCCATCTAGCTACTAACTATGGACCCGTAGGTCTGAAGTAAACTACTCACACTTCATCAGAGGGGCTTGGATGATGATGTAGAAGCCCTCCGTGATCGATGCCCCCTCCGGCGGAGCTCCGGAACAGGCCCAAAGATGGGATCTCATGGATACATAAAGTTGCGGCGGTGGAATTAGGTTTTTGGCTCCTGTTCTGATCGTTTGGGGATACATGGATATATATGGGAGGAAGAAGTACGTCGGTGGAGATTTGAGGGGCCCATGAGGCAGGGGCGCGCCCTAGGGGGGCGCCCTCCACCCTCGTGACCGCCTCGTGGCTTTCTTGATGGAGGGTCCAAGTCTCCTGGATCTTATCTGATGAGAAAATCACGTTTCCGAAGGTTTCATTCCATTTGGACTCCGTTTGATATCTTGTTTCTCCGAAACACTGAAATAGGCAAAAAACAGTAATTCTGGGTTGGGCCTCCGGTTAATAGGTTAGTCCCAAAAATAATATGAAAGTGGAAAATAAAGCCCAATATAGTCCAAAACAGTAGATAATATAGTATGGAGCAATAAAAAATTATAGATACGTTGGAGACGTATCAAGCATCCCCAAGGTTAATTCCTGCTCGTCCTCGAGTAGGTCAATGATAAAAACAGAATTTTTGATGCAGAGTGCTACTTGGCATAATTCTAATGTAATTCTTCTTAATTGTGGTATGAATATTCAGATCCGAAAGATTCAAGACAAAAGTTCATATTGACATAAAAATGGCAATACTTCAAGCATACTAACTAAGCAATTATGTCTTCTCAAAATAACATGGCCAAAGAAAGTTCATCCCTACAAAAGCATATAGTTTAGTCATGTTTCATTTTCATCACACAAGAATGCTCTCATCATGCACAACCCCGATGACAAGCCAAGCAATTGTTTCATACTTTAGTAATCTCAAACCTATAAACTTTCACGCAATATATGAGCGCGAGCCATGGACATAACACTATGGGTGGAATAGAATATGGTGATGGGGGTTATGTGGAGAAGACAAAAAAGGACAAAGTCTCACATCAACAAGGCTAATCAATGGGCTATGGAGATGCCCACTGATTGATGTTAATGCAAGGAGTAGGGATTGCCATGCAACGGATGCACTAGAGTTATAAATGTATGAAAACTCAACAAAATAAACTAGTGGGTGTGCATCCAACTTGCTTGCTCACGAAGACCTAGGGCAGTTGAGGAGGCTCATTGTTGGAATATACAAGCCAAGTTCTATAATGAAAAATTCCCACTAGTATATGAAAGTGATAACATGAGAGACTCTCTACTATGAAGATCATGGTGCTACTTTGAAGCGCAAGTGTGGTAAAAGGATAGTAACATTGTCCCTTCTATCTTTTTCTCTCATTTTTTTGGGCCTTTTCTTTTTTTATGGCCTTTCTCTTTTTTTGGGCCTTCTCTTTTTTATGGCCTTTCTTTTTTTTCTATATTCCTCACTTGGGACAATGCTCTAATAATGATGATCATCACACTTCTATTTATTTACAACTCAATGATTACAACTCGATACTAGAACAAAAGATGACTTTATGCGAATGCCTCTGGCGGTGTACCGGGAAATGCAATGAACCAAGAGTGACATGTATGAAAGAATTATGAACGGTGGCTTTGCCACAAATACTATGTCAACTACATGATCATGCTAAGCAATATAACAATGATGAATGTGTCATGATGAATGGAATGATGTAAAGTTACATGGCAATATAACTCGGAATGGCTATGAAAATGCCATAATAGGTAGGTATGGTGGCTGTCTTGAGGAAGATATAAGGAGGTTTATGTGTGAAAGAGCGTATCATATCACGGGGTTTGGATGCACCGGCGAAGTTTGCGCCAACTCTCAATGTGAGAAAGGGCAATGCACGATACCGAAGAGGCTAGCAAGGATGGAAGGGTGAGAGTGCGTATAATCCATGGACTCAACATTAGTCATAAAGAACTCACATACTTATTGCAAAAATCTACAAGTCATCAAAAACCTCGGCACCACCCGCATGCTCCTAGGGGGATATATTGGTAGGAAAAGACCATCGCTCGTCCCCGACCGCCACTCATAAGGAAGACAATCAAATAACACCTCATGTTTCAAATTTGTTGCATAACGTTTACCATACGTGCATGCTACGGGACTTGCAAACTTCAACACAAGTATTTCTCAATTTCACAACTACTCAACTAGCACGACTTTGATATTATTACCTCCATGTCTCAAAACAATCATCAAGCATAAAACTTCTCTTAGTATTCAACACACTCATAAGAAAGTTTTATTATTAATCTTGCATACCAAGCATATTAGGATTTTAAGCAAATTACCATGCTATTAAGACTCTCAAAATAATCTAAGTGAAGCATGAGAGATCAATAGTTTCTATAAAACAAATCCACCACCGTGCTCTAAAAGATATAAGTGAAGCACTAGAGCAAAATTATATAACTCAAAAGATATAAGTGAAGCACTAGAGTAAAACTATAGAGCTCGAAAGATATAAGTGAAGCACATAGAGTATTCTATCAAATTCCAAATTATGTATGGCTCTCTCAAAAGGTGTGTATAGCAAGGATTATTGTGGTAAACTAACAAGAAAAGACTCAAATCATAAAAGATGCTCCAAGCAAAACACATATCATGTGGTGAATAAAAATATAGCTCCAAGTAAAGTTACCGATAGAAGTAGACAAAAGAGGGGATGCCTTCCGGGGCATCCCCAAGCTTTGGATTTTAGGTGTCCTTAGATTATCTTGGGGGTGCCATGGGCATCCCCAAGCTTAAGCTCTTGCCACTCCTTGTCCATAATCCATCAAATCTTTACCCAAAACTTGAAAACTTCACAACACAAAACTTTAAGTAGAAAACTCGTGAGCTCCGTTAGCGCAAAAAAACAAAAGACCACTTCAAGGTACTGTAATGAACTCATTCTTTATTTATATTGGTGTTAAACCTACTGTATTCCAAATTTTCTATGGATTATAAACTATTTTACTAGCCATAGATTCATCAAAATAAGCAAACAACACACGAAAAACAGAATCTGTCAAAAACAGAACAGTCTGTAGTAATCTGTAGCTTGCGCAAGATCTGGAACCCCAAAAGTTATAAAATAAATTTCTGGACGTGAGGAACTAATATATTAATCATCTGCAAAAATAATTAACTAAATAGCACTTTCCAAACAAAAATGAAAGCAGTTCTCATGAGCGCTAAAGTTTCTGTTTTTTACAGCAAGTTCAACAAGACTTTCCCCAAGTCTTCCCAACGATTCTACTTGGCACAAACACTAATTAAACACAAAAAAACAACCAAAACAGAGGCTAAATAAATTATTTAAAACTAAACAGGAGCAAAAAGCAAGGAATAAAAATAAAATGGGGTTGCCTCCCAACAAGCGCTATCGTTTAACGCCCCTAGCTAGGCATAACAAGCAAGAATAGATCTAGGTATTGCCATCTTTGGTTTTCAACTTTTTAGCGGAATCAAGCTCGAATCCGGGAGGTTCTTTATGTTTCCCTTCATATTCTGAAATTTTTAGATCTAAAGAATCCAACCGCTTATTACAAAGGGTAATCAACATATTCATGCGGTGAATATTTCCACTAATCTTCTTAAGAGGTTCAAGAGATTTCTGGAAGATTTTAGTAACTTCACAAATCTTTTCAAAAACTTGTGTCTCTTCCTGAGTAGGATGAGGCCCCTTTTGTTGAGGTAGTGTTCCCACTATACCTTCTATAATTTCAAGTGCAATATGGGGATCGATTTCAATAAAATTGCCTTTGGCAACGCAATCCAAGAGTTGTCTATGAGACATATTTAATCCAACATAAAAATTGCGAAGCAAAATTCTCAGATTTATTTCAGAGGTACAATTACGATGAGATTCCATTATTCTCAACCAGGCATCTTTTAGGTTTTCTCCTAACCTTTGTTTAAAGTGAAAGATTTCGAACTCAGGGGTCAACGGAGAAGATAAGGGACTAGCCATAACGAAAAGCAAGCAAACTAACACACGAGAAAACAAAAGGCAAACGGGAAAAAAGAGGCAAATAGAGAGAGAGGGAGGATAGAGAGAGGGGGCAAATAAAACGGCAAGGGTGAAGTGCGGGAGAGGAAAACGAGAGGCAAATGGCAAATAATGTAATGCGGGAGATAGGGATTGTGATGGGTACTTGGTATGTTGACTTTTGCGCAGACTCCCCGGCCACGGCGCCAGAAATTCTTCTTGCTACCTCTTGAGCACTGCGTTGGATTTCCCCGAAGAGGAGAGGATGATGCAGCAAACTAGCCTAAGTATTTCCCTCAGTTTTTGAGAACCAAGGTATCAATCCAGTAGGAGGCTACGCGCGAGTCCCTCGTACCTACACAGAAACAGTAGCTCAACGCAACCAACGCGCTTAGGGGTTGTCAATCCCTTCACGGTCACTAACAAAAGTGAGATCTGATAGAGATGATAAATAATATTTTTGGTATAGAGATGCAAAGTAAAAAGTAAAAGCAAAGCAATAATAAAGTGATGAAGATTGATATGATGAGAAAGAGACCCGGGGGCCATAGGTTTCACTAGTGGCTTCTCTCAAGAGCATAAGTATTCTACAGTGGGTGAACAAATTACTGTTGAGCAATTGATAGAATTGAGCATAGTTATGAGAATATCTAGGTATGATCATGTATATAGGCATCACGTCCGAGACAAGTAGACCGACTCCTGCCTGCATCTACTACTATTACTCCACTCATCGACCGCTATCCAGCATGCATCTAGAGTATTAAGTTAAAAACAGAGTAACGCCTTAAGCAAGATGACATGATGTAGAGGGATAATTTCATGCAATATGATAAAAAAAACCATCTTGTTATCCTCGATGGCAACAATACAATACGTGCCTTGCTGCCCCTTCTGTCACTGGGAAAGCACACTGCAAGATCGAACCCAAAGCTAAGCACTTCACCCATGGCAAGAAAAACCAATCTAGTAGGCCAAACCAAACTGATAATTCGAAGAGACTTTCAAAGATAACCAATCATACATAAAAGAATTTAGAGAAGATTCAAATATTATTCATAGATAGACTGGATCATAAACCCACAATTCATCAGTCTGAACAAACACACTGCAAAAAGAAGATTACATCGAATAGATCTCCACAAGAGAGGGGGAGAACATTGTATTGAGATCCAAAAAGAGAGAACAAGCCATCTAGCTACTAACTATGGACCCGTAGGTCTGAAGTAAACTACTCACACTTCATCGGAGGGGCTTGGATGATGATGTAGAGGCCCTCCATGATCGATGCCCCCTCCGGCGGAGCTCCGGAACAGGACCCAAGATGGGATCTCGTGGATATAGAAAGTTGCGGCAGTGGAATTAGGTTTTTGGCTCCTGTTCTGGTCGTTTGGGGATACGTGGATATATATGGGAGGAAGATGTACGTCGGTGGAGCTTCGAGGGGCCCACGAGGAAGGGGGTGCGCCCTAGGGGGGGCGCCCTCCACCCTCGTGACAGCCTCGTGGCTTTCTTGACGGAGGGTCCAAGTCTCCTGGATCTTATCTGATGAGAAAATCACGTTTCTGGAGGTTTCATTCCGTTTGGACTCCGTTTGATATTTTGTTTCTCCAAAACACTGAAATAGGCAACAAACAGCAATTCTGGGCTGGGCCTCCGGTTAATAGGTTAGTCCCAAAAATAATATAAAAGTGGAAAATAAAGCCCAATATAGTCCAAAACAATAGATAATATAGCATGGAGCAATCAAAAATTATAGATACGTTGGAGACGTATCACTGGAACGCGTCGCCGAGCTATTGGATGCTGTGGCCAGGGGTACAATGGCTTTCTGCTCCCTACTCACATCTCAAGTTGTGGCCAGGTCACACGACGGGCCTTGTTGCTCCCAGGTCCACCAGGAGGGCTCGCTAGCGTTAGCACGACCAGCGATGGCATATGTCCAGCCGCGCCTTCGTCTTCCCTGGGTGGCATAGGTGCGGGCGTTGCTCCTCATGGCCCCAATCGAGCGCCACCCCACAACCACTAGGAAGGCCCACCGGGCTTAGCGGCGTGGGGTACAGGGCGCCTCGGCGGAGGTTCCAGCTAGGCAGCTCAGGAAGCCTATGTACCCCGCATGGTGGATCGGGAGTACACGCCAGAGGACGACCCCTACACGTTCCATGAGCTGGGATGGGAAGAAGAGATGCTGGAGACCGAGGCCTTTGACGAGCCACCCGGGAGCCTCGCCGACCCAGCCGACGACAACCACCCCAGGGTACCACTGATATCTCAGGAGTAGGCTTATGCTAACCATGGGTCGCGGGTGGACCGAGCTGCAGCGGCGGACGGCGACCCCAGCGATGCAGCCCCACCCCAGTCAGGGGCGACGCACTGGGGGCTACATGGAAGGGGTCCGGAGCAGGGCCCTCCGGCATGTCGCGCGGGGCAAGGCGCCACCGGGAGGTAGGTCCTTTGCCGGGGAGGCACTAGTGAGCCCTCCCCCAGCAAAGGGCTCGTGGTCGCCGAGGGCGCCGCTGGCATCCCCTTTGCCCCATGGCCTCGTCCTGGTTTCCGAACGCCCCAATGGTGGTTGAGGGTGGCGCAAGGCGGGGCCCTCGTCAGGCGATATGAAGCAAGTCTCGCTCCTGTGAAGGTCTCCGCCCGTGACACTCTCACGTAATAATGAGTGGGGCTGTACACGCCCCGGAGTCTCCGGAGAGCCGCCCTCGGGCCTCGGGGGCTCCCGCCCACGTCCTAGTGGAAGTACCATGTTCGGCGCTGGCCGTTGACACTGTCCCCCAATGACTAGGCTCATGGCCAGCAAAGGCACTAGGCTCCACGCTGGTGAGAAGACAAGAAGACTAGCTAGGTGCCGGGCGCGGCCTTTTGCTTTCAACCCCTTTCTCTGTAGCTCGATTTGCCAACTTTTGGATTTGAACTCGCAGTCGTATTTTCATTGACAAAGCATGGGGGCATATTTTCTCATTCGTGTTGATTTCTTGAGTTTTCCAGCTTCGTGCCTTGTTTCGAGACCGGCGCCTTCTGCCCCTTCCTCACGAGCGCCACCCAAGCGGGGGCTAGGCATGGTATGCGCGTGCATCCCATCATGATCTAACGCCCGTCTCTCAAGGTCTCCTCAGGCGGACCGGCGAGAGAAAAAGGTCTTGATAAACCACAAGTATAGGGGATCAATTGTAGCCTCTTTCGATAAGTAAGAGTGTCAAACCCAACGAGGAGATAAAGGTAGAACAAATATTCCCCCAAGTTCTATCGACCACCGATACAACTCTACGCACGCTTATGTTCGCTTTACCTAGAACAAGTATGAAACTAGAAGTATTATGTAGGTGTTTTTGGATAGGTTTGCAAGATAATAAAGAGTGCGTAAATAAAAAGTAGGGGATGTTTAGATAAAGACACAACTAAGTTAGTTTTGGTAAAGAGATTTTTGTTACGAGAAAGTTATTTGTCCCTAGGCAATCGATAACTAGACCGGTAATCATTATTGTAATTTTATATGAGGGACAGGCATAAGCTAACATACTTTCTCTACTTGGATCATATGCACTTATGATTGGAACTCTAGCAAGCATCCGCAACTACTAAAGATCATTAAGGTAAAACCCAACCATAGCATTAAAGTATCAAGTCCTCTTTATCCCATACGCAAACAACCTACTTACTCGGGCCTGTGCTTCTGTCAATCACGCCACCCACCATAAGCAAATCATGAACATATTGCAAACCCTACAGTGGGAATCCCTCATGCTTGCGCGACACGGAGAGCACCATAGGACAGCACCAATAATAAAAACATGCAACTCAAACCAATCATGATCATCAATTAACCCATAGGACAAAACGGATCTACTCAAACATCATAGGATAGCCATACATCATTGGGAAATAATATATAGCGTTGAGCACCATGTTTAAGTAGAGATTACAGCAGGTAAAAGAGGGGTTACACCGCTGCATAGAGGGGGGAAGAGTTGGTGATGATGGCGGTGAAGTTGTTGGTGAAGATTGCGATGATGATGATGGCCCCCGGTGGCACTCTGGCGCCAGCGGAAGCAAGGGGGAGAGAGCCCCTAATACGTCTCCAACGTATCTATAATTTTTTATTACTCCATGCTATATTATCTACTGTTTTGGGCAATATTGGGCTTTATTATCCACTTTTATATTATTTTTGGGACTAACCTATTAACCGGAGGCCTAGCCCAGATTTGTTGTTTTATGCCTATTTCAGTGTTTCGAAGAAAAGGAATATCAGACGGAGTCGAAACGAAACGAAATCAACTAGAGAAGTTATTTTTGGAAGGAAACACACCTGATGGACTTGGACCCCACATCAGAAGATACGGGAGCTGCCCACGAGGGTGGGGGCGCGCCCCCCTACCTCGTGGGGCCCCCGTGGCTCCCCTGATAAACCCTAGGCCTTATTTCCACGCATTGCAATACCATTTACACTCACTTTTATCATTCGTTACCTTGCTGTTTTTATATTTTCAGATTACAAATACCTTTATCTACCATCCATATACCACTTGTATCGCCATCTCTTCGCCGAACTAGTGCACCTATACAATTTACCATTGTATTGGGTGTGTTGGGGACACAAGACACTCTTGTTATTTGGTTGCAGGGTTGCTTGAGAGAGACCATCTTCATCCTACGCCTCCTACGGATTGATAAACCTTAGGTCATCCACTTGAGGGAAATTTGCTACTGTCCTACAAACCTTTGCACTTGGAGGCCCAACAACGTCTACAAGAAGAAGGTTGTGTAGTAGACATCAGCCCCCTTCCTTCTTCTTCTTCCTTGACCTCCTCCCTAGACGGGATAAGGGTTTCCCCTCTGGTCCTTGGTCTCCATGGCGTGGGAAGGGCGAGAGCCCCTCCGACATTGGATCTGTCTCTCTGTCTCTCTCTGTTTCTGTGTTCCCAGATTCTGCCCTTTCATTGTTTCTTCTATTCCTGGAGATCCGTAACTCCGATTGGCTGAAATTTTAACACGATCTCTATCCAGATATTAGCTTTCTTGCGGCGAAAGAAGGGCATAAACCACCTTATGGGGTGGCCACAAGGGCCCAGGGCGCACCTGCCCCCCTGGGGCGCGCCCCCCTACCTCGTGGCCCCCTCAGGTATCGTCTCGCGTTGATTTTTCTTCCCAAAAATCACATGTATTAGAAAAAATCTCCGTCAGTTTTTATCCCGTTTGGACTCCATTTGATATGGATTTACTGCGAAACAAAAAACATGCAACAAACAGGAACTGGCACTGGGCACTGGATCAATATGTTAGTCCCAAAAAATAGTATAAAAAGTTGCCAAAAGTATATGAAAGTTGTATAATATTGGCATGGAACAATCAAAAATTATAGATACGACGGAGACGTATCAGCATCCCCAAGCTTAATTCTTGCTCGTCCTCGATTAGGTAAATGATAAAAAAGATAATTTTTGATGTGGAATGCTACCTAGCATAATCTTGATCATGTAATCTAATCATGGCATGAATATTAAGACACGAGTGATTCAAAGCAATAGTCTATCATTTGACATTAAGATAATAATACTTCAAGCAGACTAATAAAAGAATCATGTATTTTCAAAATAACATGGCTAAAGAAAGTTATCCCTGCAAAATCATATAGTCGGGCTATGCTCCATCTTCACCACACAAAATATTCAAATCATGCACAACCCTGATGACAAGCCAAGCAATTCTTTCATACTTTTGATGTTCTCAAACCTTTTCAACTTTCACACAATACATGAGCGTGAGCCATGGATATAGCACTATAGGTGGAATAGAATATGATGGTGGAGGTTGTGTGGATAAGACAAAAAGGGAGAAAGTCTCACATCGATGCGGCAAATCAACAGGCTATGGAGATGCCCATCAATTGATGTCAATGTGAGGAGTAGGGATTGCCATGCAACGGATGCACTAAGAGCTGTAAGTGTATGAAATCTCAAACTGAAAACTAAGTGGGTGTGCATCCAACTTGCTTGCTCATGAAGACCTCGGGCATTTGAGGAAGCCCGTCATCGGAATATACAAGCCAAGTTCTATAATGAAAATTCCCATTAGTATATGAAAGTGATAACTCAAGAGACTCTCTATATGAAGAACATGGTGCTATTTTGAAGCACAAGTGTGGTAGAAGGATAGTAACATTGTCCCTTCTCTCTTTTCTCTCATTTTTTTATTTTTTCTCTCTTTTTTGGTGGGCTTCTTTGGCCTCTTTTTTTGTGGGCTTCTTTGGCCTCTTTTATTTTTTTGTAAAGTCCGGAGACTCATCCCAACTTGTGAGGGAATCATAGCTTCCATCATCCTTTCTTCACATGGGACAATGCTCTAATAATGATGATCATCACACTTTTATTTACTTACAACTCAATATTACAACTCGATACTAGAACAAAATATGACTCTATATGAATGCCTCCGGCAGTGTATCAGGATGTGCAATGATCTAGCGTAGCAATGACATCAAAAAAACGGACAAGCCATGAAAACATCATGCTAGCTATTACGATCATGCAAATAAATATGACAATGAATGCTCAAGTCATGTATATGATGATGATGGAAGTTGCATGGCAATATATCTCGGAATGGCTATGGAAATGCCATGATAGGTAGGTATGGTGGCTGTTTTGAGGAAGATATAAGGAGGCTTATGTGTGATAGAGCATATCGTATCACGTGGTTTGGATGCACCGGCGAATTTTGCACCAACTCTCAAGCTGAGAAAGGGCAATGAACGGTACCAAAGAGGCTAGCAATGATGGACGGATGAGAGTGCGTATAATCCATGGACTCAACATTAGTCATAAAGAACTCACATACTTATTGGAAAAATCTATTAGTCATCGAAACAAAGTACTACGCGCATGCTCCTAGGGGGATAGATTGGTAGGAAAAGACCATCGCGCGTCCCTGACCGCCACTCATAAGGAAGACAATCAATAAATAAATCATGCTCCGACTTCATCACATAACGGTTCACCATACGTGCATGCTACGGGAATCACAAACTTCAACACAAGTATTTCTACAATCCACAACTACCCACTAGCATGACTCTAATATCACCATCTTTATATCGCAAAACTATTGCAAGGAATCAAACATATCATATTTAGTGATCTACAAGTTTTATGTAGGATTTTATGACTAACCATGTGAATGACCAATTCCTGTCATCTCTCTAAATAGATATTAGTGAAGCAAGAGAGTTTAATTCTTTCTACAAAACATATGCCCATGCTCTAACAAATATAAGTGAAGCAAAAGAGCATTCTACAAATGGCGGTTTTCTATGTGAAGAGAAACAGGCAATCCAAACTTCAAATGATATAAGCGAAGCACATGAAGCATTCTATAAAGCCATACTCAAAAGATTTAAGTGAAGTGAAAAGAGCATTCTATAAATCAACCAAGGACTATCTCATACCAGCATGGCGCATAAAAGAAAAATGAAAACTAATTGCAAAAGATGCTCCAAGATCTGCACATATCACATGAACGAAACGAATCCGAAAACATACCGATACTTGTTGAAGAAAGAGGGGATGCCTTCTGGGGCATCCCCAAGATTATACGCTTGAGTCTCCTTGAATATTTACTTGGGGTGCCTAGGGCATCCCCAAGCTTGATCTCTTGCCTCTCTTCCTTCTTCTCATATCGAGACCTTCTCGATCATCGAACACTTCATCCACACAAAACTTCAACAGAAAACTTGGTAAGATCCGTTAGTATAATAAAGCAAATCAATACTCTAAGTACTGTTGTAAACTAATTCATATTTTGTTTTTGCATTGTATATACTGTAATATAACTTTTCCATGGCTTAATCCACTGATAGAAATCAATAGTTTCATCAAAACAAGCAAACTATGCATCAAAAACAGAATCTGTCTGAAACAGAATAGTCTGTAATAATATGAACATTCACCATACCTATGGTACTCCAAAACTTCTACCACAATTAGGAAAAATAAACAAGTTGTATAGAAAGACAGTGCAAAAAGTTTAGAACCATTTCACGTTCCAGTAAAAAATGTAAAATCGCGCACTACAGCCAAAGTTTCTGTCCTGCACCGTACAAACCAACAAGCAATGGACTTTGTGCTTGGTGGTTGCTTTATTTATAAAGCGGGGCGAAAGCCTTTTTCGGTAAACCAACAAGCAATGTAAACATCCTAAAGGCAAACCTTGGCACATTATTTGTATAATACAATGGAATTGTACATGGGGATAATTATTTTTGTTGAAAAGTTTCTGTAATTAAGATTCACAAGGTTCCCATGGGCATGAACAAAGTTCATGGACGTCCCCCACTTTCACAATGCTCATCTATCTCACTTTGACTTTTCTTTTTGAAAAATTTTGGGTTCCCCTCTTTAATTTTTTGTTTTTAAACTATATAAAAGAACTCAATAGAAATAAATGACTCTCTAAAACTTCCGGGTTGTCTCCCTGGCAGTGCTTTCTTTAAAGCCATTAAGCTAGGCATATAGTGCTCAGGTAATGGATCCACCCCGATCCCAAGGTATATCAAATCCAATTTTAATTAACAATGATTTGTAATTTAGTAGTGAGCACAAAGTAACATATATCATGTAATGACAAAGTCTAACCCTCTTCCTATGCATCGGCATGTCATAAAAGAACAATTCATGCACACAAGGTAAAGGCCAATGCATAGTATAAACAGTTTCTTGCAATTGTATCTTATTGGAAACATAGAGAGGTGGAGATATAGTTCCTCTCTCATAATAATTGCAAGTAGGAGCAGCAAGCACATGCATATTATATTCATCAAAATCATCATGTGTAATAGTAAAACACAGCCCATCAATATAATCCTTAATAAGTGCAAACTTCTCCGATATAGTGTAGTCAGGAGAACTCAAAAAGATAATAGGACTATCATGTGTGGGTGCAATAGCCACAATTTCATGTTTAACATAAGGAACTATAGCAAGTTCATGTCCATGGGCATAATTTATATTGGCATCTTGGCCATAAGCATAGCAAGCATCATCAAAAAGGGATATTTCAAGAGAATCAATAGGATCATAACAGTCATCATAGCAATCATCCTTCGGTAAGAACGAAGGGAAATTAAACAATGTATGAGTTGAAGAGTTACTCTGATTAGAAGGTGGGCACGGGTAGCTAATCCACTCTTCCTCCTTTTGTTCTTCGCTCTCCTCATCATCTTTTTCATCCAATGAGCTCACAGTTTCATCAATTTCTTCTTCCATAGACTCCTGCAAAATATTAGTCTCTTCTTGGACAGCGGAGACTTTCTCAATAAACTCATCAATATCGGCATTGATTTCATAATTCTCGTAGCAATATTTAAGGATAGCTAAATTTTCAGGTCTATAAACTGAATCATCAAAATTTCACACTCTTTAAACAAAGATTCAATTTCATAAGCACCCATAAAAGCAACAAATTCTTCTATTTGTTTCACATCATAGTAATCATATATACCATTAGCATAAGAAGCCAAGGTTTTATCATTATTAAATTTGCATGAAAAGGGAAGGTGTGGAGCCTTCATCCTAGAGCAACAAGTATAATCATATCTCAAGCAAAGTTGCCGAGCATACCAATGCAACATATGAATTTGATCCCATAATAGTTTTCCTTTTTGAGTCAAGCGATAATACCTAAATTATTCACGTTGATCCAACATGTCTCCCGTAACATAATTGAATTGGGTTTTCTCAGGATTATCAAAGTAGTACATAATATCTTTCACATAATGAGCATCGAGGGTTTTAGGAGGTTCCCCATCTCCATGAGTAGCAAGTAAACCTAAGTTTTTTGGTATTTCATGTTCCATATCCATAACTAAAGATAGAGAACAACTTAGAATAGCAAATAAAAATTACTTAGTGATAAAGCAAACAAGCACACACGAGAATCTTCACCCCACGCTATGACTCCCCAGCAACGGCGCCGGAAAAAGGTCTTAATAACCCACAAGTATAGGGGATCAATTGTAGCCTCTTTCGATAAGTAAGAGTGTCGAACCCAACGAGGAGCTAAAGGTAGAAAAAATATTCCCTCAAGTTCTATCGACCACCGATACAACTCTACGCACGCTTAACGTTCGCTTTACCTAGAACAAGTATGAAACTAGAAGTATTATGTAGGTATTTTTCGATAGGTTTGCAAGATAATAAAGAGCGCGTAAATAAAAAGTAGGGGATGTTTAGATAAAGACACAACTAAGTTAGTTTTAGTAAAGAGATTTTTGTTACGAGAAAGTTATTTGTCCCTAGGCAATCGATAACTAGACCGGTAATCATTATTGCAATTTTATATGAGGGAGAGGCGTAAGCTAACATACTTTCTCTACTTGGATCATATGCACTTATGATTGGAACTCTAGCAAGCATCCGCAACTACTAAAGATCATTAAGGTAAAACCCAACCATAGCATTAAACTATCAAGTCCTATTTATCCCATACGCAAACAACCTACTTACTCGGGTCTGTGCTTCCGTCACTCACGCCACCCACCATAAGCAAATCATGAACATATTGCAAACCCTACAGCGGGAATCCATCACTCTTGCGCGACACGGAGAGCACCATAGGACGGCACCAATAATAAAACATGCAACTCAAACCAATCACGATCATCAATTAACCCATAGGACAAAACGGATCTACTCAAACATCATAGGATAGCCATACATCATTAGGAAATAATATATAGCATTGAGCACCATGTTTAAGTAGAAATTACATCGGGTGAAAGAGGGGTTACACCGCTGCATAGAGGGGGGGAGAGTTGGTGATGATGGCGGTGAAGTTGTTGGTGAAGATTGCGGTGATGATGATAGCCCCCGGTGGCACTCTGGCGCCACCGGAAGCGAGGGGGAGAGAGCCCCTGATACGTCTCCAACGTATCTATAATTTTTGATTACTCCATGCTATATTATCTACTGTTTTGGGCAATATTGGGCTTTATTATCCACTTTTATATTATTTTCGGGACTAACCTATTAACCGGAGGCCCAGCCCAGATTTGTTGTTTTATGCCTATTTCAATGTTTGGAAGAAAAGGAATATCAGACGGAGTCAAAACGGAACAAAATCAACTGGAGAAGTTATTTTTGGAAGGAAACACACCTGATGGACTTGGACCCCACGTCAGAAGATATGGGAGCTGTCCACGAGGGTGGGGGGCGCGCCCACCCCCCTAGGGCGCAACCCCCTGCCTCGTGGGGCCCCCGTGGCTCCCCTGGCGTGCTTCTTCTGCCTATATAACTCCATATACCCTAAAACTTCCAGAACGGAGATTACATCGGGAGTTCCGCCGCCAGAAGCCTTCGTAGCCACCAAAAACCAATCTAGACCCGTTCCGGCACCCTGCCGGAGGGGGCAATCCCTCACCGGTGGCCATCTTCATCATCCCGGCGCTCTCCATGACGAGGAGGGAGTAGTTCTCCCGTTTGGACTCTGTTTGATATGGATTTACTACGAAACAAAACACTTGCAACAAACAGGAACTGGCACTAGGCACTGCATAAATCTGTTAGTCCCAAGAAATAGTATAAAAAGTTGCCAAAAGTGTATGAAAGTTGTAGAATATTGGCATGGACAATCAAAAATTATAGATACGATGAAGACGTATCAACGAGCTCCGCAGAAGCCCAAAATTTCACAAGTCCGCGGAGGACTTCCCTCAGCAGAACTACACATCGACAACTACGAAGCCAGTTTGGGGCCCGCCTAGACTGAGGTAAGTTACTATGGCGAGCACGCAGAGGAACTTCAGAACTCGCTAAAGCACGCCTTAAGTCTGGCTCAGGGAATAAAACAATAGTCTGATTACATGAGGGGCTCCCCCTCCCCAAAATGCACTCACATCGTCGGGGGCCATGCCCAAGCTTTTTGCGCGCAGATTCGGAACAAGGGGTGTGGGCTCAATCGGACATGTCGCTCGGAGCATCTTCCGAATCGCTCCCGGACACGCTACAGGCGTCGTCGCTAGTATCGTCTTCACCATCATCGACCACTCCGCCTTCATCCGCTGCGACCACCACAGCATCATCACCAAAAGCGAAAACTCTGACCAGAGCATCCACGTTATCATTCACCCAGCGCACCAGGTCGCCCCGAATAGCCTCGGGGACTGGGGCGATGGCGGAGTCAAAGTCGAAGTTGGGGTCGGCATTTTGAAGATGGCTGAAGACGCGGGAAAACACGCGCCCGAGGAGGCCACGGCTCTTTTCGTCAACAAGCTCGCGAGCTCTCTTAGCCCGGTCCTCCAGGCGCGTCACGACGTCAGTGAACAAGCAAAGGTGGCCGGCATAGTCTTCTGCATGAGGATGAGGGGCGTATTCATCGCAGATGATGCCCAGTGCCCGGTTGGCCCTCACTCTGAGGTCATGGAGCATGGGGGCATGTTCGCTCTGCAACGTCTATCGACGGATCACCTCCTCCCTGCTCTATTGCGCAAGGGCCTCAGCGGCGGTAACTCGCTGCTGAAGCGGAAACAGTTCAGCATGGGCGGAGGCCAACTCCACCTGCATGGAGATCAAAGCAGTCGCGGTGGCCTTCTCGCGCTGCTCCGCCTCAGTCAACCTCGACCTGAGGGCGGTGGTCCTGCCCTCGGCTTTGGCTGCCACGAGCTTCAGCTTCAGGTCGTACCTATTGGCAAGGTCAGCGCGAGCCTCCTCAGCCCTGTGGTCCACTTCCTCCTGGATCCTGGCCTCGCGTGCGCTGACGGCATCTTCCACCTGAGCAACCTGGCGCTCCCTCGTCTCCAACCACTCAAGCTCGAGGCTGCGCTCTATGGACTCCAGCATTAGCGCTTCCTCGCGCTTCAATACCTCCTCCTCGTTAGACGGCGCCCCCTTCATCGACGCCAAGGCAGCTCTGCACGCCTCCGCCTGCTGCTCTAGGAGGGCATTCAGGGCCTGAAGCTCCTGCCTGCGCTTCTCATCAACCTCGCGGCGGTAGTCTGCCTCCCTGCCCTCCTCCAAGGCTCGGGCGCTGGCCTCACGCGACGTTGCCAGGGATGCCTCGCGGTCCACATTGGCGCGCTCATGCTGGAGGCGCCCGAGGTTGATGGCCACCTTCAATTGACGCCATTCATCCACTAGCCGAAGGCCCTCGGTTTCGAGGTGAGTGTTCACATCCGCAAGCTCTTCCCCGAGCCAGCTCAGCGCACCCATAACTTCCTGGAAGAGCTCGTGACGAACGGCACCCCGCCTGCGCGTGGGCTCGAATGCGCAACCGGGCCCGTCCCCCATGCTAGGAGTTGTTGAAGAGGTTCGAGGTGGCACGCCTCCTCCCAACAGGGGGCTAGAGGCCGGCGCCTTTCTAGCCGCCCTTCGGGCACCGACGGGGGCCTGGAGGGGCGGAGGCTCGTTACCCGAAGGAGAAGCCAGAGCCAAGGCCACCCAGCTATGATCAATAACCAAAGGAGGAGCTCTCAACAAACCTTCCGCACCCCAAGCAAGGCCGCGAAGAGTGGATGGCAAGAATGCGGGGTCAGGACGCCAAGCCGGCATGCTTGCCTCTTCGGCCAACCTCACACCAAGAGCTCCAGGCTGGCTTGGGGCGCTTAAGGTCAGCAGAGGACTTGAGGCAGGAGGAGGTTGTTTCTCAGGAGGCTTCATCACCTTGGCAGAAGGGACACTGAGGAATCACGTTTAGGAGGAGAACCGGCACCCTAGAAATTACAAAGATAAGTTACTCACTCGTTAATAGTGATGTACTTCCTCTGCTTCAATGGCCGGAAGGCGTCACCACTGTAGCCTAGAGATCCCCTCCTTTTGTGGAGCGCCGTGAAGTTCGGGCGGAGCTGGCCGAAGCCCTAGGCACGGTCACCAAGGCCGGGCATAGGTGGTGTGACCCCTAAGGAGGCGACCTCAGGGGTGCCGGACCATGCTGAGATCTTGGTGCTCGCCTCGTGGAAGTTCACCAAGGCCTCGGGGGCTCCGGCCTCAGGAGCATCGGACTGCGTCGCCCCCAGGACGACTCCTCAGGACGGCTTTCCAGGGTCCCGGGGGACGGCACCTCAGGAGTCCCGAGTGGTGCCGATTCCTCAGCAGCAACGTCGCAATCGCCCGACAACAACCGCCCCCCTGCGCCCGCTCCTGGGCGGGCCCCACGCTCGCGGTAGAAAAGGTGGCCACGAAGACAGGGCTCTGTCGAGGCCCTTCAAGACCAACTGGGCATGGTCCCCATTCATAGAAAAGGGGCAACTACTTCACGAAGTCCGCCTTGTTCGAGCAGCAGTACAGAAGACAGCCCTCCTCCGGCAGATTGGCTGGCATCGGGTCGCCCATCAGGAGCTCAAGCACCGTGTGTCGCACTGCTACCTCTTGAGCACTGCGTTGGTCTTCCCCGAAGAGGAAGGGATGATGTAGCAAAGTAGCATAAGTATTTCCCTCAGTTTTTGAGAACCAAGGTATCAATCCAGAAGGAGGCTACACGCGAGTCCCTCGTACCTGCACAAAACAAATAAATCCTCGCAACCAACGCAAATAGGGGTTGTCAATCCCTATAGGGCCACTTGCGAGAGTGAGATCTGATAGATATGATAAAGATAATATTTTTGGTATTTTTGTGATAAAGATGCAAAGTAAAATAAAGGCAAAGTAAATAGCAAAGGAAATAACTAAGTAGTAGGAGATTAATATGATAAAGATAGACCCTGGGGCCATAGGTTTCACTAGTGGCTTCTCTCGAGAGCATAATTATTCTACGGTGGGTGAACAAATTACTGTTGAGCAATTGACAGAATTGAGCATAGTTATGAGAATATCTAGGCATGATCATGTATATAGGCATCACATCCGAGACAAGTAGACCGACTCCTGCCTGCATCTACTACTATTACTCCACTCATCGACCGCTATCCAGCATGCATCTAGAGTATTATGTTAAAAACAGAGTAATGCCTTAAGCAAGATGACATGATGTAGAGGGATAGACTCATGCAATATGAATAAAACCCCATCTTGTTATCCTCGATGGATACAATACAATACGTGCCTTGCTACCCCTACTGTCACTGGGAAAGGACACTGCAAGATTGAACCCAAAGCTAAGCACTTCTCCCATTGCAAGAAAGATCAATCTAGTAGGCCAAACCAAATTGATAATTCGAAGAGACTTGCAAAGATAACCAATCATACATAAAAGAATTCAGAGAAGATTCAAATATTGTTCATAGATAGACTTGATCATAAACCCACAATTCATCGGTCTCAACAAACACACCGCAAAAAGAAGATTACATCGAATAGTTCTCCACAAGAGAGGGGGAGAAAATTGTATTGAGATCCAAAAAGAGAGAAGAAGCCATCTAGCTAATAACTATGGACCCGTAGGTCTGAGGTAAACTACTCACACTTCATCGGAGAGGCTATGGTGTTGATATAGAAGCCCTCCGTGATCAATGCCCCCTCTGGTGGAGCTCCGAAACAGGCCCCAAGATGGGATCTCGTGGATGCAGAAAGTTACGGCGGTGGAATTAGGGTTTTGGCTCCGTATCTGATCGTTTGGGGGTACGTGGATATATATAGGAGGAAGAAGTACGTCGGTGGAGCAACAGGGGGCCCACGAGGGTGGAGGGAGCGCCTGGGGTAGGCAGGCGCGCCCCCTACCTCGTGACCTCCTCTCTTGTGCCTTGACGTAGGGTCCAAGTCTCCTGGGTCTTATTCATTGAGAAAATCACGTTCCCGAAGGTTTCATTCCGTTTGGACTCCGTTTGATATTCCTTTTGTTCGAAACCTGTTGGGGATATAGCTACCAGGTATGACCCACCTAGGAGGGGCCGGGTCAACCCGAATGGCGGGTTAAAAAATAAGCCCAGTAATATTCAAAGTGATAGTTTATTAAGGCTTATAGAAGGTCTAAGCCCGAAGGCAGCTTGAGGCCCAACATTGTAAACCGCCATATGTAAAGAAAGGCATATAAAAGAGGTCACCGAGTCGGACACGTTTTATGAGCCGGCCGGGACTCTGTAGGGCGCCAGGCGTCAACCCGTGTATATAAGGGGACGACCCGGCGGCGGCTTAGGACAAGAAACAACCAGATCGAGAACCAAGCCGGCGAGTTGAGCCCCTTGGCGATCGAAACCTCAGCAATACCAAACCCAACTAGATGTAGGCTTTTACCTTCATCGTAAGGGGCCGAACTAGTATAAAAACTCTCTCATGTCCTTTGTCCCGATTAACCCCTTTAAGCTTCCTAGTGCGATGGCCCTACGACTAATTCCTTGCTCTAGGACATCTGTCGTGTCAACTCCACGACAGTTGGCGCCCACCGTGGGGCCAGCGCATGGTGGATTTGAGTTCTTGAAGGGCAACTTCGAAGGACTCAAGGGGTACGCTGTGGGCCGGATGACCAAGAGTCGTCGCAGCAAGCTCTACATCGACGACGAAGGCTGGGGCCCTGATGCCGGCTCAATCGAGTACGGGTATCGGGTCCCCTTCGGCGGAATTCATGTCTTCATTGGTCGGATCGGCGAGTCAGGCCCAGAGCCGGACGTCCACACCGACCTCATCGAAATGGCTCAGCGTGCAAGGACCGCCCGTGTTCAATCTGTCGTAAAGCATGCCTTCATGGGCTGCATCCACGGCAGTGAATACTCTTAAGGGTCGATAATGGGCGGTGAGACGGCCGTCTGTTCTGACACTGCATCGTCAACAGGTGAGACGGACTCTCTGTACCAGTTACAAGACGGCTTGCTCAGGGGTTGTTCCGATGGCAGCAGTATTTCGGACCCCTTTGAGCCGCCAAATTGGGCCGGAGTCTTCATGGCAGGCACACAGCCCAGACAGAACTCTACTGCAGCGACATCAGCAGCTACCGGGTCGGCTGTAGCCGGGTCAGGAGACCCCGCGCGCCCCCCGGCTCAGATTTTAATGGACCTCATGGATAAGCTGACGACTCTCTTAATCGCTGTGGTAGAGCCGGCGGATAAGGCCCAACACGACGCAGAGGTGGCACGCGTGCGTGAGGAGATGGCGCGAGCCAAGGAAAATCTAGCCACAGAGGAGACCCGGATGGCAGCAGAACGAGCAGCTTTGGATGCTTGTGCTCAACAACTTCAAGCAGAAACTTTCCGGCTCTCGGTGGATCTTCATGCATCGAACGAGGTCATGAGGAGGAGGCATCAGAAAACTCAGTCGCGTCTACCTCTGATGCTGGATCCGAGGAACCTGTTCCATACACCCGGGGCTGGGGGGAGCAACCAGCCGGAGGCAAACCGGGTCACGACACCCGGTGCGCCATGGAGCCACCTCGTATAAACGCAACTCCTCCTCATTATGTGCCAACACCTCCAGGTCACTTCTCCAACCCTCTGGAAAACCTCATCGCAGCGTCGGCTTGTTTGGCGGCTCTCCCAATGGAAGGCGACTCGCCAGCAGCAATTGAAACCCGGAGGGTAAGAGAACTACTTCAAACAGCTCTGGCCCAGCAGGATGCATACTCCTACAGTCGAGATAGGATCCATTCAACTCCTCGCCCAAGCCGGAGCCCGAGTTACAGTAGGCACATGGAGTCTGCAGAGATGTCAAGTAATGCTCAGCGCCACAACCGGCCATATAGGCATGAGCCGGTGCAGGCTGGAGCCCTTAATTTAGCGGATCAAGAGAGGATTCGTCGGGAGGCGGAACGAGCGGCTCAAATGGCGGCAGAGCAGGCGGCTCATCAAACCTTTCCGGCTTATCCAGCAACCTCGGTTGAGGCAGGAGTAGCCACAAGAACTGGAGGTGTGCCTTGCTTGGTGCTGGCCATACGTAATGAGTGGTTGCCAAAGGACTTCAAGGGGCCCCGTAAGGTGCCTAATTACACGGCTGACCTACAGCCGGGGGCTTGGATTGAGAGTTATGAGATGGCTATGGAACTATTGGAGGTTAGCGACGCTACAATGGCCAAGTATTTTACCATGATGTTGGATGGAACAGCTCATACTTGGTTGAAGGGATTGCCACCCAATTCTATCAGCTCATGGGCAAAGTTGAAAGCCCGGTTCATCCAGAACTTTAAGGACACGTGTAAGCAGCCTATGTTGATTGTGGACCTAACCAATTGCAAGCAAGAGGATGGTGAATCCACAACCCATTGGGTGCGCCGGGTCAAAGAGATAATACATTCATCTGATAAAATGGACGCCGGTTCAGCAATTTCAATGTTGGAGAAAAATTGCCGTTTTGAACCTCTAAAGCAGAAGCTGGGGCGGCTCAAACGTGACTGTAATGACATGGGAACGTTGATGGCGGCTCTCGTTAAGTATGTTGATTCTGATACCACCAAGGACCCCGTGTCTGACGAAGAAAAGGCAACAAAGGGAAAGAAGAACGGCAACGGCAAGGGTCACTAGTATAACCCGGCAAATCAGGGAGGTAATAAATGTAAGGCTGATGAGTTTGTTGCTAATACTAATGCACAGGGAGGTAATCAACGGCGCAAGGGCAGACAGCCCCCACCCTGGAGCAGTTGTTGAATGAACCTTGTCCAAAGCACAGCACCCGGGAGAAACCAGCCACTCACCTGTGGAAAGATTGCACGATCATGAAGGCATTTAAAAATTCAAATACATTTGATGGGGGTCACAGCCCAGGTGGCGGTTCAGGTGGAGGCAGCTTTCAGGGCCCGGGCGCCGGTTCAGGCGGAGGAGGTTTTCACGGTCAAGGTTATCCTGGTCGCCAAGGAGGATATAATCAGCAACCCGGCCAGGGTAATCAGCAGCAGCAATCCGGTTATCAGAGCAACCCGAAGTAGCTGAGTAGTGGGCAATATCATGTATTTACCACTAGCTTATGTAAGAGGGACCAGAAACTTCACAAGAGAGCCATCAATGCCGTTGAGCCGGCGGTTCCTCGTTATCTACGTTGGTCAGAGCAGCCTATTGTGTGGAGCAGAGAGGATCACCCGCCCCGGGTTGATAACTCGGGTCACTTGGCTTTGGTAGTGGCACCTTAGGTTGGTGGATACAAGTTTACTAAGGTACTCATGGATGGAGGCATTAGCATCAACATCCTCTACTATGAGACGTTCCGCCGGATGGGATTGACTGATAAAAATCTTAAAAAGTCCAACACTATTTTCACGGTGTGGTACCTGGTAAGTCGGCATACCCAGTTGGTAAGATTGAGCTAGAAGTAGCTTTTGGGGATGAATATGACTCCAGAGCGGAGAAATTAACCTTTGAGGTGGTTAAGATCAAAAGCCCATATCATGCTCTGTTTGGGCGGCCGGCTTATGCCAAGTTCATGGCTCGGCCGTGTTATGTGTATTTGCAGCTCAAGATGCCGGGTCATATAAGGGTACCATTACGGTACATGGGAGCCGGAAGATTGCCTTGGAGTGTGAAGAAGGTGATGCTGCCTATGCAGAATCCGTCTGTGCAACAGAGGAGTTAAAGTTTTACAAGGATCATGTTGACCCGGCGGACATGACGTCATTAAAGAAACCCACAACAGAGCATGAGCCAGCATTGAAATTCAAATCAGCTGATGACACTAAGATGGTTGATTTTGTGCCTGGCGATTCATCCAAACAGTTCATCATCAGCGCAAACTTGGATCCAAAATAGGAAAGTGCGCTCATCGAGTTCATCCGTGAGAACTGGAACATCTTTGCATGGAAACCTTCAGACATGCCGGTTGTCCCGAGGGAACTCGCTGAGCACACTCTTAATATTGATCCAAAGTTCAAACCTGTCAGACAGTTTCTCCGACGGTTCAATGAAGAAAGGCGCAAGGCCATTGGAGAAGAGGTGGCCTGGCTCTTAGCAGCCGGGTTCATTGTGGAGGTCTTTCACCCGGAGTGGTTAGCTAACCCAGTGCTTGTACTCAAAAAGAATGGCACCTAGCGTATGTGTGTAGATTACACCGATTTGAACAAAGCTTGTCCGGCTGATCCTTTTGCTCTCCCTTGTATTGATCAGATCATTGATGCTACTGTGGGTTACGCACGTTTGAGTTTCTTGGATGCTTATTCCGGTTATCATCAGATTAAGATGGCGATGAAAGATCAGGAGAAGACAACTTTTATTACTCCCTTTGGAGCTTTCTGCTATGTGTCTATGCCTTTCGGGCTTAACAGTGCCCAGGTGACTTACCAGCGGTGTGTGCAGAATTGTCTTCACGATCAGATTGGGCGTAATGTTCATGCTTATCTGGATGACATAGTGGTGAAATCCAGGAAAGAGGAAACCTTGATCACAGATCTAAAAGAGACTTTTGATAATCTCCGGGTCTACAAGATGATGCTTAACCCAACCAAGTGTGTTTTTGGAGTCCCATCTGGCAAGCTTTTGGGTTTTTTGGTGTCCAACCGACATCCCTAGACAAACCAACATGCATCAATGATGTCCAGCGGCTGGCGGGTCGAGTTGCTGCTTTGAGCCGGTTCATAAGCCGGTTAGGGGAAAAGGAAATGCCTCTGTATCAGATGATGAAGAAAACAGATACTTTTGTTTGGAGCGATGCTGCGAACGCTGCTTTTGAGGATCTGAAGACACAGCTTGCTGAGCCGCCAGTCCTGGCTGCTCCAATTGAGAAAGAGCCGCTATTGTTATACATGGCTGCCAACTCACGAGTTGTTAGCGTGGCTATTGTGGTAGAGCGCAAGGAGGCTGGCAAAGAGCATCCGGTTCAATGGCCGGTTTATTACGTTAGTGAAGTGCTAATTGAATCTAAGCAATGATATCCACATTGGCATAAGCTTGTATATGGGGTGTTCATGGCAAGCCGGAAGCTTAAGCATTACTTTCAGGGACATCCAATCACTGTGGTTAGCTCTACTCCTTTGGGAGACATTATTCAAAACAGAGAAGCCACTAGGCGAGTCGCCAAGTGGGCAATTGAGCTTGGTCTCATGGGTTGAAGTATGTTCCACGTACTGCAATCAAATCTCAAGCCCTGGTTGACTTCATCAATGACTGGACAGGGATGCAGATGCCAGAAGAGAAACCAGACAACACGTATTGGACTATTCATTTTGATGGGTCCAGGCAGTTGGAAGGCTCGGGGGCTGGAGTTGTGCTAACTTCCCCACGAGGTGACAAATTTTGTTATGTGTTACGGTTGATGTTTCCTTGCACTAACAATGCAGCAGAGTATGAAGCCTTGCTCCATGGTCTTCGAGTGGCGAAAGAGATGAGCTTGATCCGGGTCAGATGTCTTGGCGACTCGGATCTAGTGGCTCAACAGGTATCTGGCAAGTGGGATTCCAAGGACCCTCTCATGGCGGCTTACCGCCGAGAGGTTGATGCCATTGCAGGACATTTTAAAGGTTATCAGGTGGAGCACATTAACCGTCGAAAGAACGAAGCAGCTGATGCTTTAAGCCGGTTGGGGTCTTAGCGTAAGCCGGTGCCACCTAACACCTTTTGGATGTTTTGCATAACCCCTCTGTCAAGTTGCCCATAGAAGAAGATTTAGCTGTTCCTGACCCGGAGGCGCAGTTGGTAGCGGCTCTTCATGTTATCCCAGATTGGACGGTGCTGTTCTTGGCTTACATGACCCGGGGAGAGTTGCCAGCAGATGAGACTTTGGCTCGACAGATAACCCGACGGTCTAAGTCCATGACGATTTCAGATGGAGAGTTATATCATTGCAGTGTTTCCGGAGCATTTCAGCGATGTGTTTCCCCCAAAGAAGGTCAAGAAATCCTTCGTGAGATCCATGAAGGCGATTGTGGTCATCACGCCGGATCAAAATCTTTAGTGGCCAAGGCATTTCGTCACAGTTTTTACTGGTTGACGGCTCACGCTGATGCAGAAGATCTGGTCAGTAGATGTGATGGATGTCAAAAATTTGCACGACGAGCGCATGTACCGGCTCAAGAGCTCCGGATGATTCCAATCACTTGGCCGTTTGCGGTCTGGGGGCTTGATATGATGGGACCTTTCAAAAGGTCTAAGGATAAAAAGACACATCTCTTGGTGGCCGTTGATAAGTTCACCAAGTGGGTTGAGGCGGAGCCTGTGAGTAAGTGTGACGCAGCCACGACGGTTCAGTTCATGAAAAAAGTGATCTTCCGTTTCGGTTTTCCACACAGTATTATCACTAACAATGGCACTAATTTGTCCCAAGGGGCTATGGAAGAGTTTTGTCAACGAGAGCACATCTGGCTTCATGTTTCTTCTGTAGCTCAACCTCAATCTAATGGTCAAGCTAAGAGAGCCAATCAGGAAATTTTGAAAGGGCTCAAACCCCGGCTTATGGTTCCTTTACAGTGAACGCCGAATTGTTGGGTAGAGGAATTACCCTCGGTGTTATGGAGTATCAACACTACGCCCAATAGATCTACAGGTTACACACCTTTCTTCATGGTTTATGGAGCAGAAGCAGTATTGCCTAGTGACATCCGTCATGACTCGCCCCGTGTGGCGGCTTATGTTGAAGCCGATAATGAACAAGCCAGCAAGGATGCACTGGACTTGTTGGATGAAGAAAGAGACTTAGCAGTGGCCCGATCAGCAATTTATCAACAGGACCTGCGTCGTTATCACAGCCGCCGGGTTAAGTCTAGGACCTTTCAGGAAGGCGAGTTGGTGCTCCGGCTCATCCAGTATCTGTCAGATGCACACAAGTTATCTCCACCTTGGGAATGACCTTTTGTGGTCAGTAAGAACTTAAACAACGGTTCATATTACCTCATTGACGTTCGAGAGCACAAAGACTCACGTAAGTCGGAGGAAGAGACCCGCCGGTCGTGGAACATTGCTCAACTTCAGCCATACTACACCTGAGCCACTGGCTCTCATCATGTACATACGTTCACATTGTATATACCATGATAAGCAATAAAGTAAGACCATCGGTCTCTTTTCTTTTCGAAAGACTATACGTTTTTCCTCATTTTCAAATGACTATTAAGGAGCTCATCATATTTGAATCAAGTCTAACCTTTTTTCCGGCTTATGATCATATCCGAATCTAGCTGCAAATCTCATGGTCACTTGGGGGCTTCCTGTTCAAACATAGGTCGTATTTGAACCAAAGAGAACATAGCTGTCGTAACCCTCTTGATCGACTCAAGGCCAAAACTCACTTGGGGGCTTCTTGATCGTATCCGAATCATATCATAACCCCTTTTGAGTCCGACTTGGATCATATTTGAATCAGGTTCGTTAAAAACCTCTCAAGGTCATTTGGGGGCTTCCTGTTCAACATAGGCCGTATTCGAACCAAAGAGAACATAGTTGTCGGTACCCTCTTGATCGGCGCAACACCAAAGCCATTGGGGGCTATATGGTCGTATTCGAACCTTAGCTTAGCCCCTTTGGTCTAGTTTAATGATTGTATTCGAATCAGAAACCCCCACCTTTTTTTGAATACAGGCTTAAATTATGCTTATTACTATATTATTTGCCTTTTAGTTTTTTGTTGTTTCAATATTACAAACAATTGGCCTGGTCCTCTTCACCGGCTCGACTATTTGACAGCGCAGCCACCCGGGTCAGTCACACCGGCAGCTTACAGATCAAAAGGTACAGCCTATCAAGGTATAGTAATCATTGAGTATTCAAAAAAGCATTGTCTTCTCATAAAGATTGAATTATCAAATTCATCACCCGGGTTATTTAAACCAGCGATCTAAGGATCAAAAGGGACAAGGTATGGTTAGTACTTGTACGCACTTACCTGCTGCGTTAACTAAAGAGTTAATTTTCACCCTTATCCTTTATTTATATTTGTCTCTGGTTTTTATTGAGGTAAATATATTGGCTATAAATTAGGTGTTTAAACCCGTTTGGTTCTAAACCGCCAAGCCAGTCTTTTCTTTGTATTTACAGGAACAGAGTTCAAACATTGCAGAGACAAACATTAAACGATGCATACATTGGCATCTGGAAACACAGATTCACATAGAAGTATTTTATGCACGATGGCATAATCAAACATGCGGTGTTTTAACAACTAAGTGATTACAAGGCTTTATAAGCCCATGAAGATGATCATTGTCCCTCCCTCGCCGGTTCACCACCTTCTGTTTGCTGGAAGTTGGGTTTTGACCAGTCATTCACGGCGACAAATTCGGCTTCGCCGTCGATCAGGCCGACCGGGTCAACCTCCGGGGCAAATGTATCTTCTCTCACTGGTGGGATCAAGTCTGTTACTTTGTATGAGGGAGTGGCCATCTTCTTATTCTCATTATCAAAACCCGGCTGGTACTTATCAACATTGGTGTCATCTCCAAGGCTAGTCGCCTGAGGCCGGACTCCGCGTACACAAGCCATGAAGTCATCCTGATCAAAAGGAGACCCGTCCTCCTTCACGGTGGGATAGCCTCTTGCTACATCCGCAGGGTCTAGATCTGGCACCCAAGCCTTGGAGCGGCTTAGGGCAGTCAAGGCTCCGGCTCGTGCGCAGGGGCGTTTTACTTCTTGGAACCTGGCAGGAAGGATGGACCGCTTCTTCAGGACGTCGCTGAGACGGTTGGGTCCTTGGTTAGCAGGAGAGATGGTGGCCAGAGCCCGTTGTGCGCCTATATACAATTGTTCAACTAAGGTATATACTGCCTTTAGTTTAATCAACGAGTCTTGGCTCAGATTCTTGCTTCGAGGACCTGCATAAATTTTTACATGCAAAGTCAGTTAACGGCTTATACTCCGGTTTGGCAAAAAACACACAAAAGATCAAGTCAGGAAACTTACCAAAGATAGCAGCTACCATCTGAGACACCCGCCCCTTTAACCCGTTCAGCTCTGTTCAAATCTCTTTCAGAGCTGTTTCGGCTGTCTCAGCTCGTTGGGTCAGAAGTGTTTTTTCCTTTTCCCAAGTTTTCTCCTTGGTAGCAAAGCTGGTCTTCAAATTTTCTGTTGCAGAGAGGCTTATTTGCAGTTTGGAGTTAGAAGATTTGATTTCTGTCTCCTGACTTGCTAGTCGTGTCTTTGCGTCAGTCAATTGAGAGTTCAACTCAGACAAGGCATTCTGTAAAACATTCAGATGAGTCAAGACTTGGTTTCAAATTCAAAATTCCAAATTCAAGGTTCAAGTCCCAAGCACTTTACAAAGTAACAGCACTTGGCACTTGGGGGCTAATGTATGAAGTTCAGCAAGTTTATCAAGGTTAAGCCGGAGTATTAAGTACTTTGAAAACGGTCTTAAAAACAATTTTAAAGTACCGATTCATTTATGATCAAAATGAACCGGTCCTTGGGGACTACAGGTGAAGTTTTGTTCTATCAATGTCAAGCAAAGATTCAGAGGTAAAAGTCTCGGCCTATATTTTAAAGTCTACAGGTTATTCTGTTTCTCTCATAATCTGAAGACTTGGGGGCTGAAGGAATACAAGTAAACCGGAAAAAACGTAGCTCATACTTCAACTGAAGCTGCTTGACCATCTCAATCTCAGACTCGCGACTGGAGTGTACATGACTGAGATAGCCAGATAAAATGACAGTGGCATTGAGATGGTCATAATTGGCAACGTCAAAGCGAACTTTCTGCCTCTCCAACGCCTCTTGCTTTGCTGTACACCGAGCCAGCACCGTTGGGTTCCCCGGCTCAACAAAGCGGCTCCCAGTAATTTGAACATCTTGAGCAGATGGAGACGGAGGGTTGGCTGAGCTTGACGGTCTAGCTGTAGAAGGATTCACAGTGGCTTCGTCAAAATACGGCTTAGGAGGATCTGTTTCATTGTTAATAGGCGAGTCTTCTGGAGCGTCAGTTAATGGAGAAGGCGGCCTAGCCGGGTCAGATGCCCGCACTGGCGGGTCTTCCGCCGGTTTTGCTGCCTTCGCCTTTTTTGATTTAGCTTGGCCGCTAAGAAAAAATGTTGCAGGATTGTCAGTATAAAGATAGAATTGAACAACCTGAAAGAAAAGAGGATTTCTGATTACCCGGGAGTAGTCTTGAAAGCCGGGAATTGGGTTTGCGAAGAGCGACAAAGGAACGAGACACCTCCTGAAAGAATAAAAAAGAGTTAAAAGAAATACAAGGAGAAGGATCCATTAAGAAGAGTTAAAGACAAAAATAAGTAAACCTCATTCAGACTTTTCCGAGGAGTTTGTTGAGAGACGACAGCCGGTTCATCTTCAAACCCAGCTTCACGTCGGCTTTCATGTTGCTGCTTTTTCAAATGAAAGTTGGGATCCAAGTGAGCTAAAGGGTTAGAAAACCTTACTTTACGGATCACTCGTCGAACTTTGTGTCTTGATAAGGGCTCTGAGTCAGAGGAAATAATAGTTACCTCTGCTTCCCTGGCCTGACTGGCCCCAGTGCCATCCTGGTAAGGATCAGTGTCAATAAGATTGTTAAAAAATTGGCCAAGGCAATCAAGGGCTACCTCCGAGTCAGATGTGTCATCAAGTTTCATCAAATCTTCAGTAGTGGTCTTCTTTTTCTTCTTCGACTTCCGGGTCGTTTTCTTGGCATTCATGGCGGCAACTTTCGCCTTCTTGGCAGTTTCGTGGTCATATTTCACTTTCCAAAAGTCAGAATTAGCCTACAAAGACAAGAGGAAGGATCAGTGCTAAACAATACGTCTGGGCAAAATACAAAGGGAAAGAGATCAGAATATCCTTACTTCTATTACCGGGTTAAGTTTACAGAAGGGATTTAACCCAACAATACTGCAGTCTTCATATTTCCCATTCACCAAAAGGTTTGACATTGAAACAATGTCTTCTTCGGTTAGTTGAACCGGGCTATGATGAAGAGAATCGTCCGGGCCTCCACCATATTCATACATCAATTTTGACCGACGGCTTAACGGAATAACCCGCCATGAGATCCAGCAGCGGGTCAGATCAACTTCGGTTAGACTGTTCCCCAACAAAGCGTTGATTCTTCTGATGGATGGAAGCAGCCTCTTGCGTTCAACAACAGTAAGTTTATCTGGAAGTGCGAACTTGGAGTCAAGACGATCGGGGCGGTAACCCGGTAGTGGCATCTCGTTGGCTGGTGAGATGTCCTGACAGTAAAACCAAGTTTGGTTCCAGTCCTTTGGGTGACTTGGTAAAACTATGAGAGGGAAGACAGCACCTTGCCGGCGCTGAATTGAGATGCCTCCAAGTTCTAAGCTGGGGCCGTTGGTGCACTCATTCTGCCGATTCAGATAGAAGTATTCTCTAAACAGTTCTACAGTCGGCTCTTGCTGAAGATATACCTCACAGAGCACTTGGAAATTACAAATATTGGACATGGAATTGGGCCCAATGTCCTGAGGATGAAGTTTGAAAAAGTGAAGGACCTCTTTGAAGATTTTTGAACCAGGAGGTGAGAAGCCACGGTTCATGTGGTCAGTGAAGACAATCATCTCGCCGTCTTTTGGATTGGGGCGTTCTTCTTCCGGGTCAGGAGCACGATAAGACATGGCGGTTTTTGAGGGAAGAAATCCAATGAGGAAGAACTCTTTTAAACGTTCCTCGGTTATGGTTGAGGGGACCCAGTTACAGATGGTGGGTGTTTTTGACGGCATGATGTGCAAAGAACTGAAAAAGAAAAAACAGCATGCCGGTTCAGCTTATGGTGAAATTAACAGTTAAAGGATGAAGATGTAAAACAAGTAATGACGGCTTAACTAAGGGCTAATGACATATAAGGAAAAGAAAGCCGGAGCGGTAAGCCGCCATAGCTATGGATTCTTTCAGAAAGCGGATTCAGCTAAGCCTTGGCATAAACAAGTTTCACCAAGCTGTTATTATTATTTTGGATCAAATGGCCGACCCAAAAAGAAAATATTCTAGACCTAAAAATCTAGTACATATGAGTTCGTCAGCTACAATGAAGCATCTATACAGGAAAAAGGGATCTACTGATATAAAAAATGGACGCAAAACAACTACCGCGCGAGTTATACTTCCTTTTTGGATCAGAAGAAGTTGCGGAAGAAGAACTACAAGAAGATCCGTGATGAACAGCGAAGAACACTGATGAACTCGCAACCCTAATACAGATCTAGGTGCGAGAGAAAGAAGGAACGTACGAGATGCAGGTCTACTGCGAAGAGTCACCACGTCTCTCTAGACAAACTCAGGGTGATGCAGCGGCCGGCGTTGAGGGCAACGGTGAGTGCTACGACGGCGGCGGAGCTCGAGAAGCAGAGAAGGGTAGCGACAGGAAGAAGACAAAGAGAGAGAGAGAGAGAGAGAGAGAGAGAGAAGAATGAGGAAGGCTAGTGCAAGCCTATTTATAAGGACAAGTGCGAACAGATGGGCGCGAAAATCAAGGGAGACCCGAGTAATGGTTATCTAGCTATGAAGGCGCCTCGATTCTCGGAAGCATTAAAGATAAAATATCCGTTGAAGAATGACATCATGAAAGTCTTTTGCGTTTCCAAGAGATGACGTCATGGCGGGTGACAGAGTTTTGTCAGGCAGAAGAAGATGGATTTCATCTAAGTGTTGAAGATTGACAAAGAACAAAGTTCAAAGTCAACCTGGGGCCTAATGTTGGGGATATAGCTACCAGGTATGACCCGCCCAGGAGGGGCCGGGTCAACCCCAATGGCGGGTTACAAAAAGAAGCCCAGTAATATTCAAAGTGATAGTTTATTAAGTCTTGTAGAAGGTCTAAGCCCAAAGGCAGCTTGAGGCCCAACATTGTAAACCGCCATATGTAAAGAAAGGCATATAAAAGAGGTCACCGAGCCGGACACGTTTTATGAGCCGGCCGGGACTCTGTAGGCCGCCAGGCATCAACCCGTGTATATAAGGGGACGACCCGGCGGCGGCTTAGGACAAGAAACAACCAGATCGAGAACCAAGCCGGCGAGTTGAGCCCCTTGGAGATCGAAACCTCAGCAATACCAAACCCAACTAGATGTAGGCTTTTATCTTCATCGTAAGGGGCCGAACTAGTATAAAAACTCGCTCGTGTCCTTTGTCCCGATTAACCCCTTTAAGCTTCCTAGTGTGATGGCCCTACGACTAAGTCCTTGCTCTAGGACATCTGCCGTGTCAACTCCACGACAAAACCCTAAAACAGGCAAAAAACAGCAATTCTGGGCTGGGCCTCCGGTTAATAGGTTAGTCCCAAAAATAATATAAAAGTGGATAATAAAGCCCAATAATGTCCAAAACAGTAGATAATATAGCATGGAGCAATCAAAAATTATAGATACGTTGGAGACATATCACGCGCCTCAGGAGGAAGAGCCGGAGCCTGAAGCCTCATGCGGTCCCCGTAGCCAGAGAAGGTCCACATTTGCCGAGAGTGGCGCTGAAGCGGAGCGATGCGACACTGGATGAACTCCTTCACCACCATGGGCGCCGTCACACCAAGGTCCTTCGACCTGGCGAACCGGAGCCAGACATGGGCAAGCCGTTGATCGGTGAGCTTCACGTGCCCCCAACCGGAGCTCGGGGCAGCTGGAACCCAAGGGAGCAGCAACAGGGGGCTGCACATGCCAACGTCCATGAATACCCACTCCTCATGAAGCCTCCGATGACGGGCGAGAGCTCGAGGTCAATCCTCGAGCCGGCCGTCGCCGTGACGGTCTGGAGGGATACACACCCCGAGCACTGGAGAGGGTCTGTCAGGTGCAGAGAGAAGAAGTGGCGAAGCAGAGCCACGGAAGGGGCAATGTCCACCATGGTTTCGCAGACAAAGGCGAAGACAGCAAGGAGGATGATGGATTGGGGATCAAGATGCAGCGCGTTGATCTGGTAATGCGAGAGCACCGCATTGAAGAAATTGGAGAAGGGGGGAATCGAGCCTGCCTGGAGGGCGTGGAGATGGATGGGGACCTCGGTGGCCGTCATGTCAACCTCGGCACGAGAAGCAAGCCAGGCCACTGTCGCCCCCACTCATTGAAATCGGTGGTGAGCGCCGGGCGCACCTTGCCCATCGCCTCTTGGTTGAGCACCACCGACTGCTCGATGGCGAGCTCGAGGACCGGTGTCACGGGGGCCGAGGTACGGGACTCCTTCTTTCCCTTCTTCTTCCGGCTTGGTGCCATGGCGGCGGGGGGAGTTGGTGTCAGATTGGGCCAGGGAAATAGATCTGTAGCCTTCTGGGAGATGAGGGAGCGGCGGAGAGTGCTGCCTGTAAGGAAGGAGGAGCTATGAAGACGACGGTAGTTGCCTAGCCAGGTGGAAATTGAGGCTGCATGGGGAAGTCGAGGTGCCCACGTCCCGTCAGTTGCCACGCGTCAATCAAGTCTGCGGGCTATTGGGGCCCGCGGCGCTCCGCACTTTCCCGTTGGCTTCACCGCGAAGCCAAGCACGAGTGCGCCTTGGGCCCAGGGGCTACTGTCGGCGTCCTGGCAACGGGGGTACCCAGACTTGCCTGCCTGTGGCCCAGGGCGTGGCTCCACCCACGGCCTGGTAAGGCCCATCTTCATCAACCGACGGTCAAGACCCTCGCGATTGGCCAAGCCTCGCGAGGCGGACGACACAAGACCTCCTCAGGGGCAGCCTTACTAGGCTGGCTCGCGAGGAGCGGAGAGATCAAGGCAAGGGGCACCTGGTGAGGTTCCCGTGACGTGAGCCATGACGACCAAGGCCAGGAAGGTGCCAGCGGGCGCAGGGAGCCATTTTCCTCTTCGGTGCTAAAGAGGCAGGCGCAGGTGCGGACTCCCGAGGCATCAAGAAAAGGTTTCCATATCGGTGCAACGAGACCAAGACCAGCAGGACGGCAAGACAGAGGTCACCACGGAGCCCACGACAGCGTCACCAGCAGAGCCTTTGGCAGGAGAAGACCACCTTTTGTTAGGATAACTTGTACTCGTTGTCCCCCTTTGAATTGGCCGTTGTGGGATCCCTTCCCGCCTAATATTTGGGGAGAGGACCGGGGCCTCTATAAATAGGGCTAGCCACCACCGTAGCCAGAGGGCTCATCCAAAGAGAGAAGGGCTCATCTAGAGACGGATCACTCGGATCCTCCCCAGCCACACAAGCTCATCGATCTCAAGAACACCTCTCCTCGGGAGGTTGTTCTTCCCTTGTACTTGTTCATCCCCGGCCTACAGGGCAATCCACCACACCACACTGGAGTAGGGTATTACACCGCAACGGTAGCCCGAATCAGTATAAACTCTTGCGTCCCTTGTTCCTCGGGTTCGGCAAGCTAGGCTTTGAGATCGTTGCGAGAACGTGATTTGGGGGAGAGATCTTCGTGCGCACCCCAGTGTTCGAACCTCAAGGGTTTACCAGAACCCGTGTTCCGACACAAATATGCATAGAAAAGATTGTAGCACCCATGCAAACATGGCAAGTGATATGATCAGTTTCAGACTTAGTAGAAAACATGACATGGCAGAAACAAATTCATGATAGCAACTTTGCAAGCTCATGCCACTCACCACAAAGCTTTTCATGGCATCACAAGGTAACCAACAGTAAGAAGACACAATTATGAAGCTAAACATGGCAAGTGCAAGTTCATAGGGTGCATGGATCACTAGCAAAACACATGGCAATAATGAAATTCATGTTAACAATCTACCAGCAACACTATTTAGTAAAAGTAGAGCATGGGAATGACAATCTATAGTACTCCATAATTAGAACCAGAGGCATGAATGGATAAATCATAACAATATCTTCAAAACACTCTTACTGAACTTCATCAAAATATGCATGGATCTACTTGTGGTAACAAGACAACATAGCAACATAATGTAATCGGAAAAGACTTAGAAAAATTACTGTGTCTGAAAACAGCAACATCATGTGGCCTACTTTGCATGCTTGTGCTAGTCACCACAGAGCTCATAAAAATACAAGGCTTGCACCACTGTAAAGATGTCATGGAGGAGCTCCTAAAACATGTAGACATGATGCTCATAGGATTCACACACAAAAGGTAACGAAAATGACAAATCAGCAAGTTGTGATGAATTCCAGCAGACAATATCATATAGCACTTTTGCAATGAAGATTAGGGCATCAATATGGACAGTAACATACATGCAAATGACACTAACATGAAGAGCACCACGAGACGAACATTTCGGTATATCATGCACGTGAAATGGAGCAACATGCATGAAGATAGGGCCCGCACAAGATGCATATATGATGTTGCAGAAAAAAAAGGACTTACGAAATTTATACCCTAGGACGAGGGTGGACGGGGTCGTGCAGCAAACGGGGAGGTCCCGTTTGGATCAGGGGCCGAAACGGAGTGGGATGGCCTCGTGCAGATCGGGTCAACGGCGGAGGCGGCGGTTGCCCGGCCGGATCTCGCCGGATCCGGTGGGGAGCTCCGAGCTTGCGGCGGCGGCGGCGGATGGATCTGAGGCGGGTGGGGGGTCCCTCCGAGGGACGGCGACGTCGAGGCAGTGGCCGGCGGTGGCGAACGGGGAGGCGGCGCGGCGATGGAAGACGGCGGCGCGGGGCGACTCCGGCGAGCCCCCGGTGGCGCAGGTCGACGATGCGGTGGAGCGGGAGGGCGGCGGACGGGTGGCGCGGTGGAGCGGGAGGGCGGCAGATGGGTGGCGCGACGCGGCCCAGATCTGGCCCGGGGCAGGCCGGCCTCGGGCCTCGGGCCTGGCGGTGGGGCGCCGCGAAGTGGGCACGCATGGGAGACGTGGCAGCACGCGATACGTCGGGGCGGCGGCGGGGGACGTGTCCAGCCATCGCGGACGCGTCTGGTGGTGGCGGAAAGGGTGGACTAGGGTTTCGCCCGAAAATGGAGGGGAAGGGGCCTTTTTAAAAGTAGGGGGAGCTAGGAGAGTCCAAAAGAGGTGCGGTTTTCGCCCACACGATCGTGATCCAACGACGGAGAGCATGGAGGGGGTTTAGATGGGTTAGTGGGCTGTTTTGGAGGGGTGCTGGGCTGCAATAAGAGAGGGGCTTTGCGGTTACCCGGTTAACCGTTGGGGCATCAAACGACCTCCAAATGGAACAAAATTTGACAGACGGCCTACCGATGATGTACCAAGGCCACTCGAAAAATCTCGACCCATTCTGAGAATGTTTTTCTTCTGCTCATGAAACGAGATCTGAAAGGTGCAACGGGTGCATGTGGGAGTGTTGGATTCCGAAACGGACAACAGGGAAAAAGACCGGATGCATGAGACGAACACGAATGCACATGACGACATGAGATGAAATGCATGACATGAACAAAATGCAAAAACGAAAGAAAAAACCCAACCATGATGGAAATAACATATCACATAGCCGAAAATGGCAAAAGTTAGAGTTACAATTATGGAAAGTTACATCTGGAACGTTACACTTCGTCACGCGGCCTCGAGAGTCTGGTGGTTTTTAGGATCAGAAATCTTCGATGTCACAACATATCACTAATATGTAAGCTAGCCTCCAAGATTCTGTAGTCAAACGAAGTCCCATGCTACAATTGGTTTGCAAGGCAATATTATCAGAATTAAATTTCCCTGGACTACCATAATCGGGACACTGCCATATGGAGGGGGATCAATTGCACCTTCAAAACCGTCATGGAGGCTATGGTCTGTGAGATTGGTAACGGATCCACTATCTCCTTCTGGTTTGATGCTTGGCTGGAATGTGGGATACTTATGATCACCTTCCCGGTGCTTTTCTCTTATGCGAGACACAAATATTGCACGGTTGCATCGCAATTCAGGGATGGGCAATGGGACCTCCATTTGCACCCGGACCTCTCCGCCACTGCAGCCAAGGAGTGTGAGGCACTACTTATGTATCGTGATGTTATCCAACCTCAACCGGGCAAGGGAGATGCTTGACACCCAACCTGTACTGGTAACCAGCTGTCCACTGCCTACTTCTACAACTTGCTTTCTTTCACCGGTGTGGACTGTCCGGTGGCTCTTTATGTCCAGGATAAGATCATACCCAATAAACATCGAGTTTTTTTGTGGGTTGCTCTCCGTGGACGGCTGAACACCAGGGATAACATGATGAAAAAACAATGGACGACGCTTGTGCAGCACAATGGATGTGATCTATGTCCAGCTGTGGAATCCAACTGCCACATTATTCTTTGATGTAGGCTTGCAGATGCAGTTTGGGAGAAATTAGGCTTATCTGATTCAGCACGGGGCTCATCCGATCTGCATGGCTTCCTTCTTTCGCAAACTGCAAGACACAAGTACGGCAAACTGTGGCACATCCTTTTTGAAGCCGGTGCGGTGGCACTTTGGAATTGTCGTAATGCGCAGGTTTTCGACAATGCCAGATGGTCATCAGCACAAACCTTCTCTGCAGTTGCAACCTCTCTTAGGTTGTGGTGTTTTAGAGCGCCAAGGGATGTTGATCGAGCTGTGTTAAGTGCTTGGGCTGACACGGTTGAATAAGCAGCCCTCTTTGACTCCCAAAACCCCCACCCTTGTACTTGTTGTTTTCTCTATTTCAAGCTTGGTGATGGCCTGCTGCACGATCCGTGCAGAGCTAACATCACCTTCATGTAATTGACCATGGTCATTGGGGTCCTTATCCGTTTTAAATGCATAAGGTACGTAGATCATGATCTGCCTTTTCTTCAAAAAAGAATACTGCTGTATTTAAAAACTACACTGCCAAACTAGGCCTAAATATGGGTAATGTTGGCTAAGTGACGTTTTCCCAAACCAAAATCACACCCCCCCCCCCCCTCCCCTTGCGTGCAAAAAAACTCCATAAATCTAATTCGCACACACATGAGATCTATTTGAAGAGTCCGAAATTTGGTTGTCTAAAATGAGGGTAGCTTTCAAGCTAAACGGTTGTACAAAGTTGAGTTCTTTTATATGTGAAACTAGTTTCTTGTTCGGACTCCACCATATTTCTTGGGTGCCAAGGTTAGGCCAACTCCATCGTGCGACCCCAAACAGACGACCGTGTTGCCCGGATTCGGTCCATTTAGGTAGGGAGATGGGGTCGTGTCTGAGCCTGTCCTGGGATGCGGTGGCCGTGCGTCCAGCATGCGGCCGCATGCTTTGGCCCCATCCTATCCGGGACGGCCAAAAATGCCCGTATATTCATATCAAAACAAGTTTGCACGTCTAAATGTTAATTGTCTAAAAATAAAAATAGTTTTACAACCCAATCGAAATTGTCTTTAAATAAAATAGTTTTACAACCAAATTGAAATTGTCTTGAATGAACCAATACATCTATTGGTTGCTAATACGACTCCACACGTGCTCAACCAAATCATTTTGAAGATCCAAATGAGTGTGCCAATCACGCAACTCACGATGGATTGGGACAAACTGTTCAAACATGGCCGGTTCTTGGTGCAGGGGCTCAACATTTTCACCCTGATAATCAAATCCTTGGTTGAAGATGCTGTCATCACTCTCGTCCTCGACGATCATGTTGTGCATGATCACACAAGCTGTCATCACCTCCCAAAGCTTCCCTTCATCCCATGACAGTGCAGGGTTTCGAACGATACCCCATCGGGATTGAAACACACCAAAAGCACGTTCGACATCCTTTCTAGCACTCTCTTGCATTTGGGCAAATCTCTTTCTCTTCTCACCATAGGGGTTCGAGATTGTCTTGACAAAAGTTGACCACTAAGGATATATACCATCAGCTAGATAGTATCCCTTGTTGTATTGGTGGTCGTTGATCTCATAGTTCACAAGTGGGGAATGGCCTTCTGCAAGCCTTGCGAAGACTGGAGAACGCTGCAGCACGTCGATATCATTGTGAGAACCTGCCACCTCGATGCAGCAGGGGTGGTTGGCAGCCGGCTACTGGCCGCTCTGCAGCACTCGTCGGAAGTTGCCGTGGCCGCCGTGGTACGTCGCCAGCGGTTGTATCCCCTCTGCCACCAGCTACGACGGCGACGGCCAAAACTACGGTGAAAGCGCGGACGTGGTGGCGGCCATGTCGAGATGTGGTTTGGTATGGACGGCCGGGAGGTGCGAAGTGAGGAGGCGGCCGGAGAATAGTGGCGGCGCCGGCGGTGGGGTGGGGCGGGGAGATGGGGTGGAGACGTTGGAAGCGAAGGGACTGATAGTGTCCCCGAGAGGTGGCCATGGGGGGACAAGGGCGTGCGGCGAGCCCATCTGCGTGATGTCCGTTTCACCCCAAACTCGACCCAAGTTTGAACCAGGAATGGGTCAAAAACGAACGGAATCTGAATATTTGTCCGTTTGGGGCTGCGCGTTAGGCCGCGCTATTCATCCGTTCTATCCCAAACGGATGCACCGGACAGGATGGAGTCGTGCGGTGGGCCTTACGAAAATCAAAAGTTCGTTGTGAGCCCCCGTTCCACCGTCTATGTACCGAAAAGTGCTCGCGCATATGTATGGAAAATGTTGGTGTATTATGCAGAGTAGTTATCTCAGCAAATAAGACGCTTTGTCGGAATTGGAAACGCGTTCAAGGGCTCGTCTCCAAAACGGAGTCGATTGCTTAGCTTCTACTAACAGCCTGCCTACTAGCTATATAATGTTGCGTATCAATGTATGATATATGAAACTCTCATAGCACAGCATAGGCACCGATCAGCAGAAGGAACAGCACGCCGGCCAGTTCCAAGCAGCGACGTTCCCTGTTTGGTCCTTGATCGCCTGGCAACGTCGATCGGCGGCATGGCGCTCCTGAAGCGCAGCTTCACCGCAGCGCTGCTCGACGAGGACGACGACTCGTCGTACCCGTTGAAGATGCCGGGGAGCCTCGCGCGCACCACCGCGCCGGTGGCCAAGATGATGCGGCTGTGGAACTACAAGCAAGGCTCGGGCCTCGGCGCGCACGGCCAAGGCATCATCGCCCCTATAAAGGCCGTCCAGCATTGCTCCACCGCCGGCATCGGCCACCGCGAGAAGACGTACAAGAACGGCCTGCATGGCGGGCCGGCGCCGTCACCGCCATCCCCAGACGAGTGGCACGAGTCGGCGGCGGTCTCACGGGCCCTGCGCCTCGAACGGGACTGCTACGAGAGGACCCTTGTGCTGCTGCGTGACGTGAAGCTTCAAGGCGACGACAGCGCGGAGACGGCGGAGGCGCTGGCGGCGATCGCCGAGTCCGAGGAGGTGCTCCGGGGCAAGAAGCGTGCGCTGGGGGCGTGGAGGGCCGCGCTGCCTGCTTGCGCCGTGCAGCACATCGTGGAGCAGGTGCTCACGCCGAGGATCGCCGTGAAAGCGCGAGAGTGGGAGCCGTTGTGGAGCCCGGGCTGCGACCACTGGCTACGCCCGTGGATCCCCTTGATCGGACACTTGCCAGAGAGCCTCTACGGCACCGTGGAGAGCAAGATCAGCGGCGGCTGCTACGACGTCATCTCCCCATGGAAAGACTACCTGGACCCGACGCATTGGGAGATCTTCTGCCGGCGTCACGTCCTGCCCAGGCTCACACGATGGCTGCAACAGCTGAAGATCACACCCCCGAAGCAGCGCGACACTAAGTTCCGCGAGGTGATGTCGTGGACGCCTCTCGTGCGCACCGACGACGTGGTGTCGATCCTGGAGCAGGAGTTTTTCGGCAAATGGGAGGGCGCGCTGCGTCACTGGCTGCGGTCCGCGAGGCCGTCGTCGGGGGAGGCCGCGGCGTGGTGCGCCGGCTGGAAGAGCCTCTTCACCCCGGAGCTGCTCGAGGACGAACGCGTGCTCGCACGGCTGGAGGCCGGCGTCGCCATGGTGGATCGAGAAGCGGAAGACCTCGGCCGTCTTGTTTGTCATACATAGTTGATACTAGTCTGCTACAACAGCTTGAAAGGTTGTGCTAGTCACTTATGAAGTTATGATCAGCAATGTAATGGTTGTAGTCAGTTATGCTTATAGCAATATAATGGTTGTAGTCACTTATGCCATATTTGACCCTAAAAATAAATACACTATTGCAGCACAAATGCTTGGATGAAAATTTCAAAATAGTAAGGGAGTCCAAATTCAGATTTGCAAGTTTTCAAGAAGCAGAAGACCTCGGCCGTCTTGTTTGTCAAAGTTGATACAGCAGCTTGTAAGGTTGTAGACTTGTAGTCACTTATGATCAGCAATGTAATGTTTCTAGTCAATTATGATTAGCAATGTAACTTGACAGTGTTTCATAATCTGAATTATGCTTGGTAAGACACAAGGGCTGCAGTGTTTCACATACAGTATGTTGCTATTATCAACTTGACAGTGTAAGACACCAAGCATACATCAAGTTGTTGCATTGTGGCGAACTCGACAGCCATTCCGTGCACTTTCTTCACTGATAGAGTGGTAGAGATGCACATTCAGGCCCTTCCCCTACGCCATATTTGGCACTCAAAATCAATACACTATTGCAGCAAAGGAGTCTAAATTCAGATTTGCAAGTTTTCGTGAATTTTGCAGTTCTACATGTAGATTTTGTGACAGTGTAAAACAGGCATGACATATCTTCATCTTTCGACATTGCCTTGCAGAGATCTTTGCCTGGACGTAGAAGAAGCTGGGTTTATGGCCGGTTTTATATGGCGAGGCAAGGGCATCCTAGGAAAACGGAGATGGATAAAAGACTAGAACCCCACTGCGAGCTGTTGAAGAGATCCATGTGTATTATGTTCTAATTAGCTGAAAGCCTGAAACACCTCCTGAAGATAGCAAGTCTTGTTGCTCTGAAGTGCATATTGCTTTGTCCATTGATCAAACCAAGCATTTGTAGAACTGTAATTTTTTTTCCTGGATATCCAAACACAGCAGATGAAACCATATATAAAACCATTGACGTATTCATTGTCAAATATTTGCTCAACCAGAATTTGCTTCTTCTAATTAATGTGTAGTGCATGAAGAAAATGATGAATCAGGCTTTGCAATCACTGGGAATGCTGTTCATCCAGTTTCGATGGGCGGTTGGGCGCTCTCGAAGGGGTGGGGTGCATATTGGATGTACTAGTGGCACCAAAAAACGCATTCGAAAGTTGCAAAAATTCTTAAAAAGAACGTATTTTAAGATATTAAAAAGGGGTAAATTCTGCTATAGGTTTGGATTTGATACTATTCAGAACTACTTCCTTAGCACAATAATGCACATCCAAGTTGGATACATAGAGGAAGTATCAAAAGAACTGAAAGCTTTTACTGAGTCTTGATTCTAACCAAGAATATATACTACATTGCGTCCGTATAGTCTTCAACTCTTCATAGACATTGAACTTGCAACATATTCAAAGAGGCGATCCAATTCTAACACAGGTCTTAAAATCTTATAGATAATACATACTGTTTACCACTACCTCTGTACCAAAATATAAGACGTTTTTGCAGTTCAATTTGAACTAAAAACGTCTTATATAGACAAGGCGAACAACTTTGTATAGACATTACTTTTAGGATGTCAAAGTTTTGGGGATAGTTTCTAATTTTACTCCGAGTAAACCTGAGTATGCTGACGTGAATACTACAAGAGTCTTAAATTTCATGCATGTACCACAAGCAGTTCCAGTAAAACTAGCTTACATCAGCCAGAAGAGTCAGAATAGATACAATACGCGCTGGAACACATATATTGTTTTAGCATGTACTATAACTGGTTCCCATAATGAAACTTCATTGCATCCAAAGTATCTAGAGAATCTGGCAGACTACCACGACTGAATAACTAAGAGTTACATCAGAAATACACAATCGACCAAGTGACCTTCAGAAGCAACTTGTAGTCCCCGCAGGCAATACTCTCATCATTGTAACCATTGCGCCTTGGAGTAAACTGAACAGTGCGGGCAGATAACTCATCATCACCGACATCAGCAGCAACAGTCAACACCAGCATCTCATCCACAGAGACTCCTACTACGCGCCGCGCCATTTGTAGGACTCCACTGTCACCTGGAGTTAGCGCACCACTCACTTTGCTATCATGTAGCACAATGTCGCATGGAATGCTGGTAGTGGAAGCGACAATCTTCCCATGGAATTCATCAGGTCCCTCAAGGATCTTGATCTCAACAGTGCCCTCCACCGACCTTGTAATGAATGTATTGTTCAAATCCAATATGCTGTGCATGCTGACAAGTGTTTCCGTATCAACCACATATCTGGGACTAAATTCCAGCCTGCGGATAGCATCCACCTCGATCAATCCTTTACTGAGTCTATCATCATCGACAGTCCTCCCATGCACATCCTTCACCTTCAGGTTGATTTCGAAGAATATATCATCGCACACCATGAATCCTCTCTTTGGGCCAGTCAAAATTAATGAATCATCCTGCAAGACCAATTTAAATAGATAAATTCCAGGAGCTTGTTTCTAGGATTGATTGAATTACCCTTGCTTCGGGGTTCATTTTTAGCTATGTTCTGAATGACGAAACAAGGTAATTAGACTCAGAAAAATTATGCTACATCTGTGGTCATGTATTTTTTGTACTTTCTTTTCTTATTGTGCAGATTGCTGTAGTGCCATAAACTGAGGCACGCAAGTGATAAACCCCTGGCTCCTAACACTATACCCTACAAGACAAGTATCGTTAAAATCAAACATCATATGGAACAGATACAAAACCAGAGCCGTTATTCAAGTATAACATACAAAACCCAGATATGGATTACTAATATACAACATTCAGAAATAATCATTTATAGAAATTGTCAAAAATTCTCCGTCAGAAAATCACCAATTTTTTTGTAAATCAGAGGACTGAAATGAGAAAGTACCAGTACAAGAAAATACACATTGATAAATTGTAGTATGTGTCTGTAGCTATGAGGCAAATGGCAGTAATACCTTTGAGGTGATGAGCTGGCAATCATCCTGGTCGCGCCGGAATATATAGACACATTTTTGATCCAAACTGTCCCTGGCTATGATGGTACCGTAGACATTGAGTGGGTAGCCATAGTCGGAGGAAACAATCTTGATGGAGACAACATTGACCGAGTTTTTGAGCCGGAACCCCTCTTTGAAGATTTTACCAGTATGTCGCATGGGACCAACAGGTGCTATCAAATGAGAAGAAAATGCATATCAATCAATCAAAGAGGGTAACAAGACAAGTATGTGTGTAGGTGTAAATTGGTTGGAACAGAACCATTGAAAACCGAACCAGACAGGCTGTGCTCTCATCTTATGCAAAAAAAAGGCTGTGCTCTCATCTTTTGCATAGTAATATACTACCACATTTGTTCCGAATTAGAAAATGTTTTTTATATTTCAACACGGACTACATAGGAACTAAAATGTGTGAACAAACACACTAAAATACATCTACATACATCCAATTCAGAAAAAGGTTAGAACATCTTATAACTGGGAACGGAGGGAAACAGACCCTTCGTCCCTCTTAACAGACCCCTCGTCCCTCTCCTCATGCCGTCCCCGCGGGCGGCCGCGGGGAGCCCAGATCTGCCGCCTCTCGCCCCTCCTCGCCGCCGCCGCCGGCACAGGTCGTCGGGCAAAGCCCGCTCAGCCTAGGCAGCGGGGGGGCCTTCTTCTCCTCCTGCCCGAGGATGGCGGCGTGGGACGCTTTCTTCTAGTGGCGGCGCGGCGCGGGCATGGGGCGCGGCGGCGCGGGCTGACGGCGGTGGCTGCTGGGCATACGAGGCGTCGTCCTCTCCTGGGCCGGCGGCGGGGTCTGCTGTAGGGCTCTCCGGTGGCGCAGCTGGGGCTTGCGGGCAGCCCCGCTGCTCGCGCGGCACGGCTGCTGGCTGGTCAGGCGGTGGCAGCCTGGATCCTACTTTCAGAACCCGGTAGAGATGGCGGCGATCCATACACAAGACTAGATGGAGGTTCTTCGAACAGATCTGGGTGAAAACCTTGCGCTCGGCTAGATGCAAGGCTGGCGATGGAGGCGCTCTTATGTGTCGTTCTCTTCTTGAAGACATCGCCGTGGAGAAGTTCCAGACCTCTATCTGTTACTTCCGGGGGAAACCCTAGATCGGTAGATCGAATGACAGCGGCTCTCTTGCATCGTTTCCCCCTTGGGGACGTCAGTCTTGGAGGTGTGCACGGGCTCGAGGGACCAGCGGATAACATCTTTAGTGGAGCGGTGTTTCATCTTACGCGTCGACGACTATGGATCTCGGCGGCGTGGCGCAGTGGAGTCTCGGTGTTTGACATGTGTAGACGGACTCGCGCAGGAGGATGCCGCTGTCTGGCATCGATGGCAGATCTGGCAAGGTCGTGGCGTCGGTACCTGCTCTGAAGAGGGATCGGTGGAAGACGATGGCGGCGGCCTCTGTGAGTGCGCCGGACTGGTGTGTGCCCTAGACCAGATATATGGCTTGGCTGGGGCCTCCGGTTTTAGATGTTAGGCTTACGTGCGAAGTCTGTTTGGTATTAGGCTCGGACTATCGGCACCCCTTCATCAAGTGGATAGAAGTAGCGACAGAAGTTGCCAAGATGGTGGCTTCAGACTCACTGATGTACTATTTTGTAAGGGAAACATTATGTACCGGCGGACCGGCCGAAGCTTCGGTCGGTCGCTCGCGCGCCCCTCGATCGCGAAGGGATCTAGCGCTAGGATGTCTCCCGATCCACGTTTTCCGTTGTTTGTTTTTCCTTTCCTCGGCCCACCCACGTGTCCTAGGCCCATCACGATTGTTTATTTTTCTCTCATCTTATCTGATGCATCGTACTCTGCCCTCCGTTATCTTCTTCCCCGCGTGGTCGTCTTCAAGCTCCTTCTCCACAAACCGCTCGTTGAAAAGCTCCGACATGGGGGGTGGGAAAAGGAGCTGCAACCGGAGCCCAGCGAAGATGCATCTGTGGGAGAATCACCACCGGCGAGCTGCGACCATGGCGGCCGCATGCTGGAACCAGCGTCGCGGCATGCTGGAACCAGCACCATTTTTTGCTACATGCATTCATGGCGGAGCTACAATCCGCGACGGCGGAGACGAGTTTTTGCTGCAATCGTCATCAGTTTTTGCTACGACCGGCGAAATTTTTTGCTACATCCATTCATGCCAGAGATGCGACTGGGTTGGGCCAGCGACAAAGATGTTTTTTTTAGCTTCATTTGTAGTTGAAAAAAGCTTCAACCCACGAGTAGTCCAAGCAACATTTGGCGAGGATGGAAGTAGTGGGTTTCATGCTACATGCTACAAGCGGTCCTGGATTTTGCTATGACCGATGTCGCTTTGCTGGAACGGGGATGAGCAAGAGGTTGCAACCGCGAGGTATGTGACCGGCGAGCTGCGACTGGACGGGCATGAGCAGCGGCAAGCACGCCGGCGAGCTGCGGCCGTCGCCACCGAAGCTACGAGCGAGGACGGACGGCAAGGGTGGGGATCGGCGACGAGGACGGCCGGCGAGGGCGGGGATCGGCGACGGGGACGGCCGGCGAGGGTAGGGATCGGCGTTGCGGATGGCCACTGAAGAGCGCGCGGGGCTGATGAGATGCGGACGGTCCTTTTCTCGCAAGCCTGAGGAAAGAAGATGGCCTGGATGGATAAGGATCTAGCGGCTTGGGAGGGGCTGATCGGGCGGCTACGGTAGGACCGGCCGAAACGTTCGGCCGGTGCGCCGGCGCCTAGTGATGCTCATTTTGTAAGGTCTTTGTGAATAATTAATAAAGTGGCTGCATGCGATGCAGAGGCCGGGGTCTTCCTCCTTTAAAAAAAAGTAGTGCGTGTCCAAACCGAGCCTAATTGACAAATAAATATGAAAGTGGCTGCCTTTGCTTCTGAATAAATCGAGTAGGAAGTGAAAGTAACCTTCAGATTGATTTTGACGAACGAAGTGATACTGACTGACTGGTGTTCATGAACTAGACATGCATAACGAAGGCAACAAGGATTGATAAGGGCTTGTTCTGTTGCAAGGGGAGGGGATTTGAGTGGATTGGGGAGGATTAAATCCGCTATAGATCAAAATCCACCTCAATCCCCTCCAAAAGAGGTTCAACCGAACATAATCATGAACTAGAATAAGGGGAATTGGATTGGATTGGAACGTACACTCCTCGTCGAGGTCGAGTTTGTCGCCGTCGAAGAAGTAGCGAACGTATATGAAACAACCCTGCTTGGGGTCGTACTCGCTGAATCGCGGGTCGAAGGAATCCTCCTCCGGCGTCTGGAACCGATACTCTTCGTGGTCCCACTTCCTCACCGCAGCCGCCGCCGCCACGGGAGAACAATCGCCGCCGGCCATGGAAGCTCTCTCTCTCTCTCTCTCTCTCTCCGTGGTCCCACGAGCACGCGTCCGCGAGGCTGCCAGGTTACTGAAGGTATATCTTCAGTTAACACCGCCGATGGGTTCAGTTAACTGTAGCTTGACCTACAATACCGCTTCGGGTGATCCAACGGTTCACAGTGACTCCTGCGTCTTCGACTGGTAGTCATTTTACTGTAGCACATCTCGTTTTTACTTTCACTGTTGGGTTAAACCCCTCTCCTATATAACAGCCGGGATGTGGCTGGGAAGACCATTATGCATTTCTGGATTCATTCCTATTGCCATCATGGCTCATAGACAATACATACATCCTTACTTGCTCTCCAATTATACTCATATCTGACCCGATTCATACTTTTCCCCAATAATTCTACACTCCCATAGCTAGTAGATCATCCGGGACCTGACAAATTGATATCATGAGCAAGCGATACTCAGCGAGAGCGTACTCTGGGAACAATTTATTTTCCAGATCGATGATTCTCACCCTTTCTCCCACCCGTGTTTCTGAAGGCGACGATGATTGTTGGAGGTGTATGGTGGTGGGGTTGGAGGTAATTGGTGACGGGGTGTAGGCGTTGGAGGCGGTGAATTGTTCGGGCGCAGATTAGCCGTGCAGGAGCGGTTGTTCCGTTGCCTTGCCCGATCTGTAAAATCCCGCGTTCAAGCGCTAATCCGTGTGCCAAGGAGGTGTGGATCGAGGCGGCGGAAGGATTGGAGGTTTGGGGATAGGTTGCTGGGGGACTCCAGTGGTAAAATTCCTTACCTCGACCTCAGATCAAGGCGATGGGACGTGCTAAAGCTATTAATGAGGCGGATATGCAGGATTTACTCTCTGTGTGTGAGGATTTTGATGTTCTGCAGAAATATAATGCCCAGATGCAGTCAAGGGTCACTAAATTACAAGAAGAAGTGCAGTCCATCAGTAGTAAACATGGGGAAATATCAGTACAAGTGGGTAGTGTGCAGAAGGTTGTGCTAGATCTCAGCAAGCAACTCTTAACAATCAGTTCAGTGCTTCAGACACTAGTGAAACCAATGAACAGCAACCCACATAATGAAATTCCTTCCAGTTCTAGTCAATTGGTGAAATCTCCTACACTACAACAAGAGCAAGTGCATGACCAGCCGAATAGAACGAAGCAACTAAGGAAACAATTAGAGGCAGAAAAGGAAAAATGTAAACAAATTGAAGAGATGCATTTGCGCGCGCGCCCACACACACACACACACACACACACACACACACACACGCACGCACACACGCACACGCGTGCACACACACACAGTGGCAAGAATCAGGACCTATGAGCAAGATATGCAAGCCCAATTCATGAAGTCTTTGACCAAGGGCCCTAAGATGGATTTTCCTAGATTTGAAGGAGAGGATCCTGATATTTGGTTAAGAAGATCTGGGTTATTGAAGAAACAATTATCCTGGAAATAGTTCTGTGTTGAAGTAGTGAAGAGATTTTCTCAGCAAGACCCCTATGACTTAACAGAAAAGTTCAACTCTCTAAAACAACTGAACAACACAGTGTCTGAATACACCAAGTCTTTTGAAGATTTAATGGCTGATGTACAAGAAGAAAATACTGAACTAGGAGAGCTATGGTTTGTCAGATGCTATTTCAATGGCTTAAAGGAGGGAATTAAATTCCAAATTAGACCTCTAAGACCTCAAACACTTACTGATGCTTATTGGTTGGCAAAAGATGTGGAAGCCAACCATCCTCCAGTACGCACAGTTCCTAAGAAACAAGGAGTTCCTTATAGTAACTACTATCAGAAAAACAGAGTTGGGTTTCAGAACAAAGTCAGCCCTACCACAGTTACCTGTCAGACAAGCTGAGAATTCTACATGCTATGTTCAGAAAATCAGGAAAGTGAGAGAATGTTGGAGATGTGGAGACAAGTGGATGCATGTACACAAATGTAAATTAGTGCCCAATGTACACATGTTACAACAAGAACTAACTGAGGAAATTGCTATGCAAAGTGAGGAGCGGGAACAAGAGGAAAAGACTGGAGAAAATGAGTGAGCCATGTTTATTTTTGCCTTTGCTATGGGAGACCAACTAGCCGTACCAACACCCGCCATACCAACACCCACAGTAGTAATACACATCAATGGCAAAAGAGCTTTAGCATTGTTAGACTCAAGCAACACTTCTTCTTTCATCAATCAAGACTTTGCAGTTATGGCAAATTGTCAGTTACTGCTAGTAAAACTAAGAACTATTGTGGTGGCTGGTGGAAGCAAGTTATTATCAACATCAGTAGTTCCCAATTGTGAATTTCAAATGGCAAAACTTAAGTTGTCTCACAACTTGAAAGTTCTTAATCTACCTAGTCATGATGTGATACTGGGATTTGATTGGTTCTCCAAGGTGTGTCTAGTTTCTTTTGATGTTCCAAAGAAAACATCCAGTTTCACTTCAGAGGGCAAACAAGTAGAAACAAAGGTAAGTTTTTAAAACCGTGGAGAGTGGTAAGGAAGTTCTAGCTGAGGAAATGAACAAACTCTTGGATAAAGGAGTGGAAGGGTTTTTGTTACAGGTACATAACATAATCATGAATGCTCCTGAGGGTTTTAAAACTCCTCCCCAAGTGCAAAAGCTACTGGTGGAATATGCATACTTATTTGAAGAACCAAAAACACTTCCTCTGCATAGGGACTTGGATCATACTATTCCTTTAATTCCAGGAGCTACACCTTCACAAGTGTGACCATACAGAGTACCTCAGCACCAAAAAAGGAAATGGAAGATCAAATCAACAAGCTCTTAGCTACTCATTTGATAAGACATAGTCAAAGTCCATATGCAGCTTCAGTGATCTTGGTCCAAGAGGTTGTGTACTGATTTCAGGAGGTTAAATGCATTGACAATCAAAAATAAATTTCCCATACGTGTCATAGAAGATCTTTTGGATGAGGTGCATGGGGCTAAGTACTTTTCCAAACTAGATTTGAGGTCAGGTTATCGCCAGATAAGAATGCACCCTGAAGACATACACAAAACTGCTTTCATAACTTTTTAGGCCATTTTGAATACTTCGTAATGCCATTTGGATTACCCAATCATCCTGGTATATTCCAAGCATTAATGAACAAGATATTTGGTCCATATCTGAGAATTTTTGTGTTGGTATTCTTTGATGATATCTTAGTATACAGCAAAAATCTGAAGGAAAATATAGAACACCTGAAGATTGTGTTGCAAGTTTTGAGAGATAACAAGTTGTTTGCTAAACTATCAAAATGTATGTTTCATGTGCAACAAGTAGAGTATCTGGGACATGCCATATCTGCTGAAGGAGTGGCAACTGACCCACCAAAGATATCTGCAATTTCTCAATGGCCAACACCAGATAGTGTCACTAAGTTGAGAAGTTTCTTAGGCTTGGCAGGGTATTATAGGAGATTCATTAAATATTATGGTCTTATTTGCAGACCATTACATGAACTCCTTAATAAAGATATTTTTTCTTGGAAAAATGAACATGATACAACCTTTGCACAACTGTAGGAAGCTATGATTTTAGCCCATGTCTTAGCTTTACCAAAAATTTCTCAGCCGTTTGTGTTGGAAACTGGTGCACCGGGCAAGGGAATTGGAGTTGTATTAATGCAACAAGGCAGACCAACTTTATACTACAGCTCTTCAATGTGTCCTAGAAATGCTGCTATGTCCACATATGAGAAAGAAGCATTGGCCATTTTGGAAGCTTTAAAGAAATGGAGACACTACTTACTTGGAAATGGAAATGAATTACTGATCAAGACAGACAAGCGGTCCTTGAAATTCATTACAAACCATAAAATTCCTGAAGGGGTGCAACACAAGTTGATGATGAAACTTTTGGAGTTCAACTTCAAGATCCAGTACAAAAAGGGGACAACAAATAGAGTTGTTGATGCTCTTTCTAGAGTATTACCTGCTTGATGGCCATTTCCGCTCCTACCCCTGTGTGGGCTCAAGATTTGATAGAGAGCCATCAGAAAGACACAATACACAAGGAACTAATGGAACAACTGCTACTTCAAAAGCCAAATATTCCCTCCGAGTATACTATGAAGGATGGCATTATCAGATATAAAGGGAAAGTAGTGGTTGGCAATGACCCTGAATTGAGAAACCAACTGCTAGTAACTCTGCATAGCTCTCCAGTGGGTGTACATTCAAGAATGAGAGCTACATATCACAGAGTTAAAAGTATTTTCCATTGGACTGGGTTAAAAACAAAGGTTGAAAATTTTATTGTAGCTTGCCCTATCTGCTAGAGAGCCAAGCATGAAATTTGTTTACAACCTGGTTTGCTAGAACCTCTACATGTAGCAGACATGGCATGGCAACACATATCAATGGATATCATTGAAGGTTGCCCAATCTCAAGGCGAGGAAGTGATCGTGGTGGTGGTAGATAGGTTTACTAAATACTCCCATTTCATACCATTTTCTCACCCCTATACCGTGTTGATAGTGGCTCAAGCATTTGTGGATCACATTATCAGATTACTGTTGGCGAACACAGTGTTTCAAAAATTTTCCTACGATCACGCAAGATCTATCTAGGATGAATAGCAATGATAGGGGAGAGTATGCCTACGTACCCTCGTAGACCGAAAGCGGAAGCGTTAAGAAACGCGGCTGATGTAGTCGAACGTCTTCGCGATCCAACCGATCTAGTACCGAACGCACGGCACCTCCGTGATCTACACACGTTCAGCTCGGTGACGTCTCTTGTACTCTTGATCCAGTTGAGGCCGAGGGAGAGTTTCGTTAGCACGACGGCGTGTTGACGGTGATGACGAAGTTACCGACGCAAGGCTTCCCCTAAGCACTACGACGATATGACCGAGGTGTGTATCTGTGGAGGGGGCACCGCACACGGCTAAAACAATTGTCAACTTGTGTGTCTATGGGGTGCCCCCCTCCCCCATATATAAATGAGGGGAGTAGGGGACCGGCCGGCCCTCATGGTGCGCCCCAAGGGGGGATTCCTGCTCCTACTAGGAGTAGGTTTCCCCCCTTTCCTTGTCCTAATAGGAGGGGGAAGGAAGGGGAAGAGAAGAAGAAGGAAAGGGGGGCCGGCCGCCCTCCCAATTCGGATTGGGCTTGGGGGACGCGCCCCCACCTCTTGGACGCCTCCTCTCTCTTCCACTAAAGCCCATGTAGGCCCATTAAGCCCCCGGGGGGTTCCGGTAACCCCCCAATACTCCGCTATATGCCCGAACTCATTCGAAACCATTCTGGTGTCCAAACATAACCTTCCAGTATATCAATCTTCATGTCTCGACCATTTCGAGACTCCTCTTCATGTCCGTGATCACATCCGGGACTCCGAACTACCTTCGGTACATCAAAACACATAAACTCATAATACCGATCGTCATCGAACGTTAAGCGTGTGGACCCTACGGGTTCGAGAACTATGTAGACATGACCGAGACTCATCTCCGGTCAATAACCAATAGCGGAACCTCGATGCTCATATTGGTTCCTACATATTCTACGAAGATCTTCATCGGTCAAACTGCATAACAACATACGTTGTTCCCTTTGTCATCGGTATGTTACTTGCCCGAGATTTGATCGTCGGTATCATCATACCTAGTTCAATTTTGTTACTGGCAAGTATCTTTACTCGTGTCGTAATGCAACATCCCGTAACTAACTCATTACTCACATTGCTTGCAAGGCTTATAGTGATGTGCATTACCGAGAGGGCCCAGAGATACCTCTCCGACAATCGGAGTGACAAATCCTAATCTCGATCTATGCCAACTCAACAAACACCATCGGAGACACCTGTAGAGCATCTTTATAATCACCCAGTTACGTTGTGACATTTGATAGCACACTAAGTGTTCCTCCGGTATTCGGGAGTTGCATAATCTCATAGTCATAGGAACATGTATAAGTTATGGAGAAATCAATAGCAATAAACTAAACGATCATAATGCTAAGCTAATGGATGGATCAAGTCAATCACATCATTCTCTAATGATGTGATCCCGTTTATCAAATGTCAACTCATGTCTATGGTTAGGAAACTTAACCATCTTTGATTAACGAGCTAGTCAAGTAGAGGCATACTAGTGACACTCTGTTTGTCTATGTATTCACACATGTACTAAGTTTCCGGTTAATACAATTCTAGCATGAATAATAAACATTTATCATGATATAAGGAAATATAAATAACAACTTTATTATTGCCTCTAGGGCGTATTTCCTTCAGTCTCCCACTTGCACTAGAGTCAATAATCTAGATTACATTGTAATGATTCTAACACCCATGGAGTCTTGGTGCTGATCATGTTTTGCTCGCGAGAGAGGCTTAGTCAACAGGTCTGCAACATTCAGATCCGTATGTATCTTGAAAATCTATATGTCTCCCTCCTTGACTTGATCGCGGATGGAATTGAAGCGTCTCTTGATGTGCTTGGTTCTCTTGTGAAATCTGGATTCCTTTGCCAAGGCAATTGCACCAGTATTGTCACAAAAGATTTTCATTGGACCCGATGCACTAGGTATGACACCTAGATCGGATATGAACTCCTTCATCCAGAATCCTTCATTTGCTCCTTCCAAAGCAACTATGTATTCCGCTTCACACGTAGATCCCGCCACGACGCTTTGCTTAGAACTACACCAAATGATAGCTCCACAATTCAATAAAAATACATATCCGGTTTGTGACTTGGAGTCATCCAGATCAGTGTTCAAGCTTGCATCGACGTAACCGTTTACGACGAGCTCTTTGTCACCTCCATAAATGAGAAACATATCCTTAGTCCTTTTTAGGTATTTCAGGATGTTCTTGACCATTGTCCAGTGATCCGCTCCTGGATTACTTTGGTACCTCCCTGCTAAACTAATAGCAGGGCACACATCAGGTCCGGTACACAGCATTGCATACATGATAGAACCTATGGCCGAAGCATAGGGAATGACTTTCATTTTCTCTCTATCTTTTGCAGTGGTCAGGCATTGAGTCTGACTCAACTTCACACCTTGTAACACAGGCAAGAACATTTTCTTTGCTTGATCCATTTTGAACTTCTTCAAAACTTTATCAAGGTATGTCCCTTGTGAAAGTCCAATTAAGCGTCTTGATCTATCTCTATAGATCTTGATGCCTAATATATAAGCAACATCACCGAGGTCTTTCATTGAAAAATTCTTACTCAAGTATCCTTTTATGCTATTCAGAAATTCAGTATCATTTCCAATCAACAATATGTCATCCACATATAATATCAGAAATGCTACAGAGCTCCCACTCACTTTCTTGTAAATACAGGCTTCTCCAAAAGTCTGTATAAAACCATATGCTTTGATCACACTATCAAAGCGTATATTCCAACTCCGAGATGCTTGCACCAGTCCATAAATGGATCGCTGGAGCTTACACACTTTGTTAGCACCTTTTGGATCGACAAAACCTTCTGGTTGCATCATATACAACTCTTCTTTAAGATATCCATTAAGGAATGCAGTTTTGACATCCATTTGCCAAATTTCATAATCATAAAATGCGACAATTGCTAACATGATTCGGTCGGACTTAAGCATCGCTATGGGTGAGAAGGTCTCATCGTAGTCAACTCCTTGAACTTGTTGAAAACCTTTTGCAACAAGTCGAGCTTTGTAGACAGTAACATTACCGTCAGCGTCAGTCTTCTTCTTGAAGATCCATTTATTCTCTGTGGCTTACCGATCATCGGGCAAGTCAACCGAAGTCCACACTTTGTTCTCATACATGGATCCCATCTCAGATTTCATGGCCTCAAGCCATTTTGCGGAATATGGGCTCATCATCACTTCCTCATAGTTCGTAGGTTCGTCATGGTCAAGTAACATGACCTCCAGAACAGGATTACCATACCACTCTGGTGCGGATCTTACTCTGGTTGACCTACGAGGTTCGGTAGTAACTTGATAAGAAGTTTCATGATCATCATCATTAGCTTCCTCACTAATTGGTGTAGGAATCACTGGAACTGATTTCTGTGATGGACTACTTCCCAATAAGGGAGCGGGTACAATTACCTCATCAAGTTCTACTTTCCTCCCACTCACTTCTTTCGAGAGAAACTCCTTCTCTAGAAAGGATCCATTCTTAGCAACGAATATCTTGCCTTTGGATCTGTGATAGAAGGTGTACCCAACAGTCCCCTTTGGGTATCCTATGAAGACACATTTCTCTGATTTGGGTTTGAGCTTATCAGGTCGAAGCTTTTTCACATAAGCATCACAGCCCCAAACTTTAAGAAACGACAACTTGGATTTCTTGCCAAACCACAGTTCATAAGGTGTCGTCTCAACGGATTTCGATGGTGCCCTATTTAACGTGAATGCAGCCGTCTCTAAAGCATAACCCCAAAATGATAGCGGTAAATGAGTAAGAGACATCATAGATCGCACCATATCTAATAAAGTGCGGTTACGACGTTCGGACACACCATTACATTGTGGTGTTCCAGGTGGCATGAGTTGCGAAACTATGCTACATTGTTTCAAATGAAGACCAAACTCATAACTCAAATATTCTCCTCCACAGTCAGATCGTAGAAATTTAATTTTCTTATTACGATGATTTTCCATTTCACTCTGAAATTCTTTGAACTTTTCAAATGTTTCGGACTTATGTTTCATCAAGTAGATGTACCCATATCTGCTCAAATCATCTGTGAAGGTCAGAAAATAACGATACCCGCCACGAGAATCAACACTCATTGGACCGCATACATCAGTATGTATTATTTCCAATAAGTCTGTTGCTCATTCCATTGTTTTGGAGAACGGATTTTTAGTCATCTTGCCCATGAGGCATGATTCGCAAGCATCAAGTGATTCATAATCAAGTGATTCCAAAAGCCCATCGGCATGGAGTTTCTTCATGCACTTTACACCAATATGGCCTAAACGGCAGTGCCACAAATAAGTTGCACTATCATTATTAAATTTATATCTTTTGGCTTCAATACTATGAATATGTGTATCACTACTATCAAGATTTAGTAAAAATAGACCACTCATCAAGGGTGCATGACCATAAAAGATATTACTCATATAAATAGAACAACCATTATTCTCTGATTTAAATGAATAATCGTCTCGCATCAAACAAGATCCAGATATAATGTTCATGCTTAACGCTGGCACCAAATAACAATTATTCAGGTCTAAAACTAATCCCGAAGGTAGATGTAGAGGTAGTGTGCCGACGGCGATCACATCGACTTTGGAACCATTTCCCACACGCATCGTCACCTCGTCCTTAGCCAATCTTTGCTTAATCCATAGCCCCTGTTTCGAGTTGGAAATATTAGCAACAAAACTAGTATCAAATACCCAGGCGCTACTGCAAGCATTAGTAAGGTACACATCAATAACATTTATATCAAATATACCTTTCACTTTGCCATCCTTCTTATCCGCCAAATACTTGGGGCAGTTCCGCTTCCAGTGACCAGTCCCTTTGAAGTAGAAGCACTCAGTCTCAGGCTTAGGTCCAGACTTGGGCTTCTTCACTTGAGCATCAACTTGCTTGCTGTTCTTCTTGAAGTTCCCCTTCTTCCCTTTGCCCTTCTTCTTGAAACTGGTGGTCTTATTGACCATCAACACTTGATGCTTCTTCTTGATTTCTACCTCCGCAGCCTTTAGCATCGCTAAGAGCTCGGGAATTGTCTTACCCATCCCTTGCATATTATAGTTCATCATGAAGTTTTTGTAGCTTGGTGGTAGTGATTGAAGAACTCTGTCAATGACACTATCAACCGGAAGATTAACTCCCAGCTGAGTCAAGTGATTGTGGTACCCAGACATTCTGAGTATGTGTTCACTGAAAGAACTATTCTCCTCCATTTTGCAGCTGTAGAACTTATTGGAGACTTCATATCTCTCAATCCGGGCATTTGGTTGAAATATTAACTTCAACTCCTGGAACATCTCATATGCCCCATGACGTTCAAAACATCGTTGAAGTCCCATTTCTAAGCCGTAAAGTATGGCACACTGAACTATCGAGTAGTCATCAGCTTTGCTCTGCCAGGTGTTCATAACATCTGGCGTTGCTCCTGGAGCGGGTTTGGCACCTAGCGGTGCTTCCAGGACGTAATCCTTCTATGCAGCAATGAGGATAATCCTCAAGTTACGGACCTAGTCCGTGTAGTTGCTACCATCATCTTTCAACTTAGCTTTCTCTAGGAACGCATTAAAATTCAACGGAACAACATCACGGGCCATTTATCTACAACAACATAGACATGCAAAATACTAGGGTTTTTTACATCTGTGCCCCTGGTTCCTTAGCTCTACTCATTCATCCCCACGCTCTTAACTTTTGCTCAATTTTCCCCACTCTCTTGCCAGAGACCCTCATAACTGGGCACAACAGACGTTGCCGTCGGGTCAAAGGCTTGACAGTTAACTCTGACTAGTGGGGCCATGCTGGGCGGTGTCATCCCTTCGACCTGACAAGTGGGGCCGCATTGGGTGGTGTTGATGTTCGACCATTGGGCCGTCCTTTGCATTAAACGTCTGCGCGCGCCGCCAGGACAGAAGCCTGCTGTGCATGCACCCAACAAACCCTGCCGCGTCGATCGAGCCTGCATGCGCCGATGCCACGATCCCACGATGCGCCAACTGAGCCTGCATGAGCCGACCGAGCCTACATGCGTCGATGCGTCCGCCACGATGCACTGATCGAGCAGCTTTTTGCACGCCAGCCGCCACGGATGCAGCGACGGTCTCTGCCATTGGTTCCTCTCTTCTAGCTAGGTGGCTACATATTTGTGGCTTGTGTAAAAAAAGAGCCACTCCCTTGCTTCGTTGTACTCATTCATCCCTACTAACAAGCTTGCTTGCATGCACTAGGTGGTTACTAACAAGGGAACCCTACTAACAAGTCGAGCTCTCTAAGAAAATAATCAACAAATATGTAGTACCAATATGTAGATAGGGCCAACAAGCCCATAGCACGATCACATAGCTCAAACTAGGAAGAACTTAATAATAGAATAGATAGAAAACTTAATAATAGAATTTAAGAAAAGGGCCAACAAGCCCAAAGCAACTCCAACATAGTTCAATTACAACTTAACATAACATAGACTAAAAACGATAGAGGGTTTAGAACCCTAGCCGCCACCTTCTCCACCTCGCTCCTCCTTTGGGTGCCCTTTTCACTGCTCCTCCGGGGTGTTGTCGATGGGGTACAAAAGAGTGTGCGTGCGCGTCACGGTGGGGAAGATGTTGTACTCCGTGAACCTGTTGTGGGTGGTGAAAGCGATGAACTCGGAGCCACACCAAAACACCCGGCCGAGGAGGTAGAAGGCGTGGAATGTGTTGGTGAAGTGGGCAAGGAGAGCAGCCACCACCCTGTTTTGGATGACCTCCTCGACGCGGAACATCGTTGGAGATCCCCTCGGGAGGTGGTGGTAGCCGGACGCGAGGAAGAACTCGGTGAAGTTCCTTGCGGTCCTCAGCCTTGATATCGCCCACACACGTAGTGTGCGATCAACGTACACGCCGGTAGGGTAGAGCCTCTCTGGCACGGTGGGTGGGAAGAGGTAGGTTGGACCGGTGTGCTGCATGGCTGAGGGATGTGTAGAAGACGGAGAAGGGGTCGAAGAGCAAGAAGGGCAGATGGATGAGGGATGGCAGAGGCAGAGGGTGGCTTAAATAGTCGTAGTGCTACGTGTTATTTGGCCATGGCAATAACGGGGTCAAATGTGAAGTTAGTAGCCCATTTTCAAACCCACCGCAACATCGGGAGTGTACACACGTGGGAAAATGTGGTTTGAAAAGAAGAAGAAAAACACAAGCTAATTGCACGCGTGGGAATCCGTGGTCAAACCCGATATTATATGAACAAAAAGAGACAATTTTTGAAGAGATTGTGGCCATTTTGAATGATAAAAATAATTTGGCCCTTACCCATTTTTGATAGTTTGTGGCCATTTTACATGATAAAAATAAATTTAGCCCTTATAAATTTGGTCATTTTACATTTGTATAGAACAAAAAGAATGATGCAAAAACAGAGCAAACGATGCAAAAAACGATGCAAAAATACAAAGCCAGCACGTTCACAAAAAATAGAGCTAACGATGCAAAAAATGATGCAATTCGACGGCCCAACCCGAGCTTGGTTTCCTTTTGGGCCCAATAACAACGTTTTTTTTCACGGAGTCAGTGGTGGGCGAGCAGCCGAGCACAACCAATAGGATCGCCTCTCGCGGATTGCCCCACGATCCAATGATGCGGAGCCGTCCTTGTGATCCAACGACGCAGAGCCTGCACACAGCCAGCCCACCTAGTTCCTTCTAGAAGGCCAGATCTAAGGGTTGTTGCTTGGCGCGAGGGTATGATCGGACGGGTGACGTTGGGAGCTAGGGTTAGGCGAAACCCTGCGGGGTTTAGAGGGGTTTTGAGCTGGTCAATGGGGTTTCGAAGGCTTTGACTGAGTATAACTAATTAGAAAAATCGAAAAAATATGAAACCTTCGCTGTTCGTCGTTTTATAAGACAAACTAACGAGGAAAAATACTAAACTTGGTCTATGGTCATTTTCATGAAAAAAACCCTAGCTGGCCCGATCGAGGTCAAATGAGCACCATTAATTTTAAAAAATATATGAAACATGCTCACAATGTTGTCTTATGTGACATGTTACCAACCAAAAATCATAAACTTGCTCCATGGTCATTTTCATGAGAAAACCTTCACACTTATGAGCTATCATGTACATGATTTCATAGAGTCAAGGAGAGGAGGTGGTGTTACCTTCTGTTTTTGAAAAAAAATCAAAAAAATCACTAAAGCTTTATTTTAAAGTGAATAAGAAGGATCTAAAGTTAGTTTTCCATTTTCATATTTCAAAACATGTTTTTAATAGTTTTTATATTTCAAAACATGTTTTTAATAGTTTTATATTAAAGCATATGTTTTCAAAAGAAAATGTAAAAATATGAAGAGTAATTCACACATATGAGCTATCACCTACAAGATTTCATAGAGTTCAAATTTCTTTGACCTCCCCTAAATCACCTCAAATTTTGCACACATGATCTCCTACACAAACATAGATAGTTGATAATACATCTTCATTAAAATGTTGTTTTTTGCTCTGTTATTGGAATATTTGATAAAAGGGAACCCTTGATAAAACACTCTATGAAATCTTGTTTCAGTGTTTTGAACTATGAAGATTTGCAGTGAAACAAATAATAGCAGATAATTTTTCATAAGAAACCTTCACACATATGAAGATTTGCAGCATATGTGTGATCATTGCAGCACCTGAACTTTCAAAACACTGAAACAAATCATAGCAGATAAATTTAAAAACACAAAAATACCCAACATAGATAGCCACATGCATATAAAATTCATCCAACCACCAAAAGGTAACCCACATCCTGTTCACAAACATAGTTCACCCACATAGTTCAGAAAACAACCTAAAGTACTTAAAACACATCATAACATCATAACATCAGGGAATGGGGGGAGACAAGACTTTTGCTAGGGCAGCATGCTGCCCCATGATCTTGTAGTCATCGGCGTGGATGGCGACATCTGCTGCATGAGCTTGAAGGTGAACGAAGTGGCCGGACTTTGGCTTTGGCTTGGTGGTACAGTAGGGGCAGCGCCAAGTTTTGGTCTTGCTCTTGTAGTAGTAATCCACGCCCTTGATCCTGATCTTCTCCTCTTCCTTCTCTTTGAAGGAGGCGAAGTTGCCGCGGTCCACATTCACATCTTCCCCAAAGACATACTACACACACGAATGAATTACATTAGTACATTATAGATTCATGGGAATACACCATGTCAAACGAACTAAATGAACAATCTAAATTTCTAGTAGGCTTACCTCATACTCTTCGTCGTCACCATATGCTGGATCGTACGGGTCGTCAAAAGTATAGTCTATCTTCATCCTCTTCCCCTTACCATCATCCTCCTGAATATACAATTACATCCATCACTAGTAAATACATAAGCCAATTGAAAATTTAGATATGCACAGATGACACATTGATCATAGGGCTAATATACTATGATCCTATTTGCATTTTCCATTGTCATGCACACACATTGAACAAAAGAGCTAATATAACTACATATTGAAATTTAGATATGCACACTTGATCATAGGGCTAATATACTATGATCCTATTTGCATTTTCCATTGTCATGCACTGATACGTCTCCATCGTATCTACTTTTCCAAACACTTTTGCCCTTGTTTTGGACTCTAACTTGCATGATTTGAATGGAACTAACCTGGACTAACGCTATTTTCAGCAGAATTGCCATGGTGTTATTTTTGTGCAGAAATAAAAGTTCTCGGAATGACCTAAAAATCAACGGATAATTATTTTGGAATATATAAAAATACTGGAAGAAAGATCCACGTCAGGGGGCCCACACCCTGTCCACGAGGGTGGGGGGGCGCACCCTACACCGCTGGGCGCGCCCCCTGTCTCGTGGGCCCCCTGATGCTCCACCGGCGTCCACCTTGACTCCATATATTCACTTTCGGGGAGAAAAGAAATCAGAGAGAAGGATTCATCATGTTTTACGATACGGAGCCGCCGCCAAGCCCTAAACTCTCTTCGGAGGGCTGATCTGGAGTCCGTTCGGGGCTCCGGAGAGGGGAATCCATCACCATCGTCATCATCAACCTTCCTCCATCACCAATTTCATGATGCTCACCGCCGTGCGTGAGTAATTCCATCGTAGGCTTGCTGGACGGTGATGGGTTGGATGAGATTTATCATGTAATCGAGTTAGTTTTGTTAGGGTTTGATCCCTAGTATCCACTATATTCTGAGATTGATGTTTATATGACTTTGCTATGCTTAATGCTTGTCACTAGGGCCCGAGTGCCATGATTTCAGATCTGAACCTATTATGTTTTCATGAATATATGAGAGTTCTTGATCCTATCTTGCAATTCTATAGTCATCTATTATGTGTTATGATCCGTTAACCCCGAAGTGACAATAATCGGGATACTTACCGGTGATGACCGTAGTTTGAGGAGTTCATGTATTCACTATGTGGTAATGCTTTGGTCCGGTACTCTATTAAAAGGAGGCCTTAATCTCCCTTAGTTTCCAATAGGACCCCGCTGCCACGGGAGGGTAGGGCAAAAGATGTCATGCAAGTTCTTTTCCATAAGCACATATGACTATATTCCGAATACATTCCTACATTACATTGATGAACTGGAGCTAGTTCTGTGTCACCCTAGGTTATGACTGTTACATGATCGATCACATCCGACATAATTCTCCATCACCGATCCAATGCCTACGAGATTTTCCTATATTGTTCTTCGCTTATTTACTTTTCCGTTGCTATTGTCACAATCACTATAAAACCCCCAAATATTACTTTTGCTATCGTTACCACTACTATCATATTACTTTGATACTAAATACCTTGCTGCTGATATTAAGTTTCCAAGTGTGGTTGAATTGACAACTCAGCTGCTAATACTTGAGAATATTCTTTGGCTCCCCTTGTGTCGAATCAATAAATTTGGGTTGAATACTCTACCCTCGAAAACTGTTGCGATCCCCTATACTTGCGGGTTATCAAGAACATTTTCTGGCGCCGTTGCCGGGGAGCATAGCTCTATTCTTTGAGTCACTTGGGATTTATTCTGTTTTGAGTAAACTTGCGACACCTACACCTGCTATTCATTCTGATATGTCGCATGTTATTGATGATGCCACTTCTGCTATGCATGATACTTATGATGAAACTACTTCTATGCTTGATACTACTGTGCCACTAGGTGAATTTCTCGATAAACAACTTTCACCTATCTTTATTACTAATAAGGATTATGATTTCTCAGTTGATCCTGATATAATTACTTTGGTTGAATCTGATCCTTTCTATGGCTATGAATCTGAAACTGTTGCGGCACATCTTACTAAATTAAATGATATAGCTACCCTGTTCACTAATGATGAGAAAACTCACTACTATTATATCCTTAAATTATTTCCGTTCTCGTTAAAGGGTGATTCTAAGATTTGGTTTAATTCTCTTGATCCTGGTTGTGTGCGTAGTCCCCAGGATATGATTTACTACTTCTTTGCTAAATATTTCCCCGCTCATAAGAAACAAGCTACTTTAAGGGAGATATATAATTTTGTGCAAATTGAAGAAGAGAGTCTCCCACAAGCTTGGGGGTGGCTTCTCCAATTACTTAATGCTTTGACTGATCATCCTCTCAAGAAAAATGAAGTACTTGATATCTTTTATAATGGACTAACCGATGCTTCCAGAGATTACCTGGATAGTTGTGCTGGTTGTGTTTTCAGGGAAAGAACAGTTGATCAAGATGAAATCCTATTGAATAATATGTTGACTAATGAAAATAATTGGACACTTCCTGAACCAACTCCTAAGCCAACTCCGAAGAAAATGGGTATTCTATTTCTCAGTCCTGAAGATATGCAAGAGGCAAAGAAATCTATGAAAGAAAAAGGTATAAAAGCTGAAGATGTTAAGAATTTACCTCCTGTTGAATAAATACATGGTCTTAATTCATCACCTATTGAAGAAACACACGGTCTCGATAATCCGACACAGGTAGTAAAGGTAAATTCTTTCTATAGATATGATAAAGCTGAAATCCCTCCTGCTAAGTTTGATAGCCAATGTTTGGATGAATTTGATAACTTTATGGTTAAGCAAGATGATATTAATGCTTATGTTGGTAGACAATTGAAACATAATGCTTATATGATTGAACACTTGAGTGATTATATGGCTAGTGTGAAAGGTGAACTTAAACTTATTAGTAAACATGTTTCTATGGTTACCACTCAAGTAGAACAAGTACTTAAAGCTCAGAATGATTTGCTCAGTGAATTGAATAGTAAGAATAATGATAATGTTGTTAGAGTGGGTAGATCAAACAGTACACAAGTTATTCGCGTTACATTCATCTATAACACATTTGACAAAAGAACATTGATCTCGACTCAATAACAGATATACGAGTACATGCCAATTATCTCAATTTAAATTTACAATTGGTGAGAACTTTATCATTGGTTCAATAGCTCACAATTTTAACATATGTACACTTGTGAATCATGGGTAAGTTTCACATGTCATTATAAATGGGTAGAATATGGGTATATCCATGGGTAAAAGGCTATACCAATGCCATACCCATGAATTAGCGGGTAGGGTATGGATTGAACCCGTGGGTATAAAATTGTTCCCATACCCTGCCCATGCGGGTACGGTACCCGCGAGTACCCGTACCCATGGGTAAATTTTCCATCCTTAACCATCCAATAAAAAGGATGATGAAGATTTCGAGCGCTTTGCTGAAATGATTAGACCTATCTTTTTGCATATGCGTTTGACTGATATGCTTAAAATGAATCCTTATGCTAAATATATGAAGGAAATTGTTACAAATAAGAGAAAGATACTGGAAGTTGAAATTTCCACCATGCTTGCTAATTATACTTTTAAGGGTGGAATACCAAAGAAACTTGGAGATCCAGGAGTACCAACTATACCATGCTCCATTAAAAGAAACTATGTTAGAACTGCTTTATGTGATCTTGGAGCCGGTGTTAGTGTTATGCCTCTCTCTTTATATCATAGACTTGATTTGAATAAGTTGACACCTACTGAAATATCTTTGCAAATGGCTGACAAATCAACTGCTATACCTGTTGGTATTTGTGAGGATGTGCCTGTTGTGGTTGGAAACATTACTATTTTAACGAACTTTGTTATTCTTGATATTCCCGAGGACGATAGTATGTCTATTATTCTTGGAAGACCCTTTTTAAATACTGCAGGGGCTGTTATTGATTGCACCAAAGGCATTGTCACTTTTCATGTTAATGGTAATGAGTATACGGTACACTTTCCGAGGAAACAACCTCAAGTCCACAATATCAATTCTATTGGAAAAATTTCAACAATTACTATTGGAGGTTTTGAATTTCCTCTTCCTACTGTCAAAAAGAAATATGATATTCTTATTGTTGGGGACATGCATATCCACGTTGAGATAACCTAGTGTTATTTGAAAATTCTCTGGTTTCATGTTATTCGAAATGAGTTTGTTAACAAGACCTGATTAACCTTGTTAGTGGATTCCTTTTGATGAGCATGAGATGGATGAATTTAGAAAACACAACTCTCTATACCCTTTTTTTACTTTCTGTTATTTATATTAAATAAAGCAAAAATAGTATTTTTCTGTCTGTTTTCTGAATTATCCATGCAATGAAAAATACCCCGAAAATAAAAGTTCTCCAAATGCCCTGAAAATTAAATATGATTTTTTCTAGAATATTTGAGAATATCTGGCACTGAGAACACACCAGGGGGAGCAAGCACCTGGCCACGAGGGTCCAGGGCGCGCCCACCCCCTGGGCGCGCCCCATGCCTCATGGGCCCATGGTGGCTCCCCTCCACTTATTCCAGCTACCACACACTCCTTATTCCTCCCCAAAAAAATCACCAACCAGCTCAAGCACGAGTTCTAGCTCATCTTGCTGCCATTTTTGATCTCCTAGCTCAAAGCTCCATTCACAAAACTGTTTTGGGGGATTGTTCTTTGGTATGTGACTCCTCCAATGGTTCAATTAGTTTTTGTTCTAGTGCTTTATTTATTGCAAATTTTTGCTGCTTAGGTGACCCTGTTCTTGAGCTTGCATGTCAAATTTATATGGTCCAAAGTAGTTTTAATGCATGATATTGCCTCTAGGCACTTGTAGGAGTAGTTGCTATCAATATTGTTGAATTTGGTTTACTTTTATTTTGAGTTACTAAAAATTTCAGAAATTTTTCAAAGTAAGAAATATGTTTAGGAAAATGTACCAAGGTGGTTCCTCAATAAAACAAGGACCCAGACCCGCAATACGCGATGCGGACAAGGAACCACCAAGAGAAGCTCAAGTGCGGCCCTGTGAATGGCCGTCAGACGATTTCATGGTCTGAGGAGGAATTAAGGATGAATTTGATGCATATGTGCGTAATGCTGAACTCAAGGGCTTCATGCTAGATAAGTGCCCTCAATACTATCACCTAACTGATTCCTTTGTGAGAAGGTTCAAATTTTCATCTTCACGCAATTCTCACACTGTCCTATTTGATCTTTATGATAAATCTTATACCATGGACTTAGAAGATTTTAACACTGCTTGTAAACTTCCACAGTGGGGTGATGTTAGTGAACCTCGTAAATCTAAATATAGAGACTTTTTTGCTAGTATAACTGTGGGGGAATCTAGGGAAATCACGCAAGCTACCATAGGGAGCATTCATTTTCCTGCTATACATTATTTTGCTCTCTTCATAGGTAGATGCATAAATGGTAAGGATGAAGCATGTCACATGTGTGTCCCTGATCTTAGTGTTCTCAAGAGTGTTGTATTAGGAGATAAACAATATAACTTGGGGGCCATTGTTGCACGTAGGTTGCATAATAATCGTATTCATGGAGATTTCTTTGGTGTAATTTATGCAACCCGTATAGCTAACTTTCTTGAGATACCCATATGTGGATATGATATTGAGTTGCCTCCTGCTTATGTAGATTATGATGCTATGGTTCATCATCAGTTTGTTGAGAGGAACGACCAGTCCCTCCAGTACTGACTAATCTTTGACAGACAGCGCACCTATCACGTCGCTCTCCCTGCTCCCACTTTCTTTGACTTTCAGGCAAAGGGGAGATATTTTATAACCAGGGAGGAGGCGACCGAGTATGAAATAAGGGCAAAGATAGCTCGCCTCCAAGCTGCAGCTCATCAGGCAATTGCCGCTGCATCTCAGTACGACCCCAGCTACAACTTTGGATATCCGCCAGGCCATCCGTGGCCATAGACCAACTTAGGCCAAAAGCCTAAGCTTGGGGGAGTACGTATCTCTCACCGACATTACATTCATGTTCACACACTGATGCTAGTTGTCAGTGCTCATACTTTTTCATTGTAATATCCATGCTAGTTTATTTCCCTTTTTATGCTTTCTTCTTGTGTGTTTGATAAACCTTAGAAAAAACAAAAAAATTAGTTGTAACTTTTAGTTAGTTTACTTTCCATGCCTGTAGTGGTAGTAATTAAAAAGAAAACCCAAAAAGATTTCTCGTTGTTCTTTTTCTTGTTGGGAGCTTTCCCGTGTAAATAGTTTTGTTTCTTTTCTTTGGGGGTCGAGAGTAGAAGACCATAATGAAAATGTTGAGTGTCTCTCATATGCATTACTGTTGATCTAACAAAGAGCCCATATTACCTTGTATTCTCTCTTGAATTGAATGCTTGCAGATTCCAGCTTAGTCCAATGCATGTGCACTATTATTATTATCCACACTATTCGGTCATGCAATTGAAAGGCAATAATGATGATTATATGATGAACTTATTGAGATGAGAAAAGCTGGTATGAACTTGACCTCTCTTGATTTTGTAAATATGATCAGTCCATCGTTCCTGATTCATCCTATTATGAAAGAAACATGTTTGCAATGACAATTAGAGATTGTAGTTGCTTATACCATGCTTAATTAGCTAGGAGTTTATAATGGTTTACCTTGCGTGCCAACATGCTATTAAAATGGTTGTGATGTGGTATGATAGGGTGGTATCCTCTTTTGAACGATTCGAGTGGCTTGACTTGGCACATGTTCATGCATGTAGTTGAAACAAAATCAACATAGCCTCTATGATATTTATGTTCATGGTGCATTATATCCTACTCATGCTTGCATTCGGTGTTGATTAATTTTAATGCATGTTCATGACTGTTGTCGCTCTCTAGCTGGTCGCTTCCCAGTCTTTTTCTAGCCTTCAGTTGTACTAAGCAGGAATACTGCTTGTGCATCCAATTCCATAAACCCCAAAGTTGTTCCATATGAGTCCACCATACCTACCTATATACGGTATCTACCTACCGTTCCAAGTAAATTTGTATGTGCCAAACACTAAACCTTCAAATAAACATTCTGTTTTGTATGCTCGAATAGCTCATGTATCAACTAGGGCTGTCTGTATCTTCCATGCTAGGCGGGTTATTCTCAAGAGGAGTGGACGTGTAGCATGGAAGATATCGAGATCTCTCGGTTGTTATGTTGACAATGAAAGTATACCGCTCAAAATATTATTCTTATCTATTTCAAAACCGAGCTCTTGCACCTCTACAAATCCCTGCTTCCCTCTGCGAAGGGCCTATCTATTTACTTTTATGTCGAGTCATCATCCTCTTATTAAAAAGCACTAGTTGGAGAGCACCTCTGTCATTTGCATGCAGTACTGTTAGTTTACATTGAGTATGACTGTGACTGGATCTCTTTTACCATGAATTACAATGTCTAGTCAGTCCTTGATCTTTAAAGGTGCTCTGCATTTATGTTTTGCGGTCTCAGAAAGGGCTAGCGAGATACCATCTTATCATATCATATCATGATTATTTTGAGAAAGTGTTGTCATCCGAGATTTGTTATTATTGCTCGCTGGCTGATTATACCATTGATATGAGTAAACATGAGACCTAAGTGTTATTGTGAATATGGTTAGTTCATAATCTTTGCTGAAAACCTGAACGCTGGATTTACATATTTATAACAACAACAACAAATAGAGTTTGTAAAAGTTTTTCTTTATCACTTTTAGTTTATCAACTGAATTGCTTGAGGACAAGCAAAGGTTTAAGCTTGGGGGAGTTGATACGTCTCCGTCGTATCTACTTTTCCAAACACTTTTTCCCTTGTTTTGGACTCTAACTAGCATGATTTGAATGGAACTAACCCGGACTGACGCTGTTTTCAGCAGAATTACCATGGTGTTATTTTTGTGCAGAAATAAAACTTCTTTGGAATGACCTGAAAATCAATGGAGAATTATTTTGGAATATATAAAAAATAATGGAAGAAAGATCCACGTCAGGGGCCCACACCCCGTCCACGAGGGTGGGGGGCGCACCCTACCCCCTGCGCGCGCCCCCCTTCCTCGTGGGCCCCCTGATGCTCCACCGACGTCCACCTTGACTCCATATATTCACTTTCGGGGAGAAAAAAAATCAGAGACAAGGATTCATCGCGTTTTACGATACGGAGCCGCCGCCAAGCCCTAAACTCTCTCGGGAGGGCTGATCTGGAGTCTGCTCGGGGCTCCGGAGAGGGGAATCCGTCGCCATCGTCATCATCAACCTTCCTCCATCACCAATTTCATGATGCTCACCGCCGTGCGTGAGTAATTCCATCGTAGGCTTGCTGGACGGTGATGGGTTGGATGAGATTTATCATGTAATCGAGTTAGTTTTGTTAGTGTTTGATCCCTAGTATCCACTATGTTCTGAGATTGATGTTGCTATGACTTTGCTATGCTTAATGCTTGTCACTAGGTCCCGAGTGCCATGATTGATCCCTAGTACTATCACATAAAGCATTCTTTTCATGATCTATAAGCATGCAAAGTTGATACTCTTCCAAAATCGTGGGATTAACATTAACTAATGTCATGACCTCTCCAAACCCACTTTCATAATTATCACAATAAGATTCAACACCCTCCAAAATAGTGGGATCATTACTTCCTAAAGTTGACACTCTTTCAAACCCACTTTCATCAATATAATCATCATAAATAGGAGGCATGCTATCATCAAAATAAATTTGCTCAACAAAACTTGGGGGATAAAAAATATCATCTTCATCAAACATAGCATCCCCAAGCTTGTGGCTTTGCATATCATTATCATCATGGATATCCAAAGAATTCATACTAAAAACATTGCAATCATGCTCATCATTCAAAAAATTAGTGCCAAACATTCTAATGCATTCTTCTTCTAAAATTGAGCACAATTATCGGAATCCTTATTTTCATGAAAGACATTAAAAAGATAAAGCATATGAGGTAACCTTAATTCCATTTTTTTGTAATTTTATTTTTATAGACTAAACTAGTGATAAAACAAGAAACTAAAATATTCGATTGCAAGATCTAAATATATACCTTCAAGCGCTAACCTCCCCGGCAACGGCACCAGAAAAGAGCTTGATGTCTACTACACAACCTTCTTCTTGTAGACATTGTTGGGCCTCCAAGTGCAGAGGTTTGTAGGACAGTAGCAAATTTCCCTCAAGTGGATGACCTAAGGTTTATCAATACATGGGAGGCGTAGGATGAAGATGGTATCTCTCAAGCAACCCTGCAACCAAATAACAAAGAGTCTTGTGTCCCCAACACACCCAATACAATGGTAAATTGTATAGGTGCACTAGTTCGGCGAAGAGATGGTGATACAAGTGCAATATGGATAGTAGATAATGGTTTTTGTAATCTGAAAATATAACAACAGCAAGGTAACTAATGATAAAAGTGAGCACAAACGGCATTGCAATGCTAGGAAACAAGGCCTAGGGTTCATACTTTCACTAGTGCAAGTTCTCTCAACAATAATAACATAATTGGATCATATAACTATCCCTCAACATGCAACAAAGAGTTACTCCAAAGTCCCTAATAGCGGAGAACAAACGAAGCGATTATGGTAGGGTACGAAACCACCTCAAAGTTATCCTTTCTGATCGATCTATTCAAGCGTCCGTAGTAAAATAACATGAAGCTATTCTTCCCGTTCAATCTATCATAGAGTTCGTACTAGAATAACACCTTAAGACACAAATCAACCAAAACCCTAATGTCACCTAGATACTCCAATGTCACCTCAAGTATCCATGGGTATGATTATACAATATGCATCACACAATCTCAGATTCATCTCTTCAACCAACACAAAGAACTTCAAAGAGTGCCCCAAAGTTTCTACTGGAGAGTCAAGACGAAAACGTGTGCCAACCCCTATGCATAAGTTCACGTGGTCACGGAACTCGCAAGTTGATCACCAAAACATACATCAAGTGGATCACGTGATATCCCATTCTCACCACAGATAAGCACATGCAAGACATATAACAAGCGTTCTCAAATCCTTAAAGACTCAATCCGGTAAGATAACTTCAATGGGGAAACTCAATTCATCACAAGAGACTAGAGGGGGAGAAACATCATAAGATCCAAATATAATAGCAAACCTCGCAAGATTCAATCTATCAAGATCGTTCCACCTCAAGAACACGAGAGAGAGAGAGATCAAACACATTGCTACTGGTACATACCCTCAGCCCCGAGGGAGAACTACTCCCTCCTTGTCATGGAGAGCACCGGGATGATGAAGATGGCCACCGGAGAGGGATTAGCCCCTCCGGCAGGGTGCCGAAATGGGTCTAGATTAGTTTTCGGTGGCTACGGAGGCTTCTGGCGGTGGAACTCCCGATCTATTATTGTCCTCGATGTTTTTAGGGTATATGGATATATATAGGCGAAAGAAGTCAGTCAGGGAGCCACGAGGGGCCCACAAGGGTGGGGGCGCGCCCAGGGGGGCAGGTGCGCCTCCCTGCATCGTGATCACCTCGATGCTTCCTTGCCTTCAACTCCAAGTCTCCTGGATCACGTTCGTTCCAAAAATCATGCTCCCGAAGGTTTTATTCCGTTTGGACTCCGTTTGATATTCCTTTTCTGCGAAACACTGAAACAAGGGAAAAACAAAAATTGGCACTGGGCTCTGGGTTAATAGGTTAGTCCCAAAAATAATATAAAACTGTTTAATAAAGCCCATAAACATCCAAAATAGATAATATAATAGCATGGAACAATAAAAAATTATAGATACGTTGGAGACGTATCAGCATCCCCAAGCTTAATTCCTGCTCGTCCTCGAGTAGGTAAATGATAAAAATAGAATTTTTGATGTGGAATGCTTTCTAGAATATTCTTCAATGTATTTTTCTCTATTGTGGCATGAATGTTCAGATCCGAAAGATTGAATACAAAAGTTTAATATTGACATAAAAACAATAATACTTCAAGCATACTAACAAAGCAATCATGTCTTCTCAAAATAACATGGCCAAAGAAAGCTATCCCTACAAAATCATATAGTCTCGCTATGGTCTATCTTCACCACACAAAATATTTAAATCATGCACAACCCTGATGACAAGCCAAGCAATTGTTTCATACTTTTGATGTTCTCAAACTTTTTCAATCTTCACGCAATATATGAGCGTGAGCCATGGATATAGCACTATATGTGGAGTAGAATGGTGGTTGTGGAGAAGACAAAAAGGGAGAAGATAGTCTCACATCAACTAGGCGTATCAACGGGCTATGGAGATGCCCATCAATAGATATCAATGTGAGTGAGTAGGGATTTCCATGCAACGGATGCACTAGAGCTATAAGTATATGAAAGCTCAACAAAAGAAACTAAGTGGGTGTGCATCCAACTCGCTTGCTCATGAAGACCTAGCGTATTTTGAGGAAGCCCATCATTGGAATATACAAGCCAAGTTCTATAATGAAAAATTCCCACTAGTACATGAAAGTGATATCATAGGAGACTCTCTATCATGAAGATCATGGTGCTACTTTGAAGCACAAGTGTGGAAAAAGGATAGTAGCATTGTCCCTTCTCTCTTTTTCTCTCATTTTTTTATTCGGGCCTTCTTTTTTCTCGCCTCTTTTTTTCGTCTAGAGTCTCCTCCCGACTTGTGGGGGAATCATAGTCTCCATCATCCTTTCCTCAATGGGACAATGCTCTAATAATGATGATCATCACACTTTTATTTACTTACAACTCAAGAATTACAAGGCAATACTTAGAACAAGATATGACTCTATATGAATGCCTTCGGCGGTGTACCGGGATGTGCAATGACTCATGAGTGACATGTACGAAAGAATTATGAATGGTGGCTTTGCCACAAATACAATGTCAACTACATGATCATGCATAGCAATATGACAATGATGAAGCATGTCATAATAACGGAACGGTGGAAAGTTGCATAGCAATATATCTCGGAATGGCTATGGAAATGACATAATAGGTAGGTATGGTGGCTGTTTTGAGGAAGGTATATGGTGGGTTTATGGTACCGGCGAAAGTTGCGCGGTACTAGAGAGGCTAGCAATGGTGGAAGGGTGAGAGTGCGTATAATCCATACATTAGTCATAAAGAACTCACATCACATAACGGTTCACCATACGTGCATGCTACGGGAATCACAAACTTTAACACAAGTATTTCTCAAATTCACAACTACTCAACTAGCTTGACTCTAATATCACCATCTCCATATCTCAAAACCTTCTCATAGTATTCAATGCACTTCTATGGCTTTTATATTATTCCTAAAAGCAAATTTCCATGTTTTTCTAAAGGACTCTCAGGATGATTTAAGTGAAGCATGAGAGAAAAATAGTTTCCATAAAACAAATCCACCACCGTGCTCTAAAAGATATAAGGGAAGCACTAGAGAAAAAACTATATAGCTCAAAAGATATATGTGAAGCACATAGAGTATTCTAATAAATTTTCAAATCATGTGAGTCTCTCTCAAAAGGTGTGTACAGCAAGGATGATTGTGGTAAACTCAAAAGCAAAGACTCAAATCATACAATACGCTCGAAGCAAAACACATATCATGTGGTGAATAAAAATATAGCTCCAAGTAAAGTTACCGATAGACGAAGACGAAAGAGGGGATGCCTTCCGGGGCATCCCCAAGCTTTGGCTTTTTGGTGTCCTTGGATTTACCTTGGGTTGCCTTGGGCATCCCCAAGCTTAGGCTCTTGCCACTCCTTATTCCATAGTCCATCGAATCTTTACCCAAAACTTGAAAACTTCACAACACAAAACTTAACAGAAAACTCGTAAGCTCCGTTAGTATAAGAAAATAAATCACCACTTAGGTACTATTGTGAACTCATTCTAAATTCATATTGGTGTAATATATACTGTATTCCAACTTATCTATGGTTCATACCCTTCGATACTACTCATAGATTCATCAAAATAAGCAAACAACACATAGAAAACAGAATCTGTCAAAAACAGAACAATCTGTAGTAAGCTGTAGGTTCCGAATACTTATGTAACTCGAAAAATCCTGGTAAATTAGTAAGTCCTAGGAATTTTTTTTATTAATCTAGTGCAAGTGGAATTGGTATTTTATCGCTCTCTGGTAAAAAATGAAAATTATTCTCGTGAGCGCATACTTTTTGTTTTTTACAGCAAGATCAAATAACAATCACCCAAGAAGATCCTAAAGGCTTTACTTGGCACAAACACTAATTAAAACATAAAAAACACAATCATAACAGAGGATAGATGATTAATTTATTACTAAACAGGAACAAAAAGCAAGGAGCGAAAATAAAATTGGGTTGCCACCCAATACAATGGTAAATTGTATAGGTTCACTAGTTCGGCGAAGAGATGGTGATACAAGTGCAATATGGATAGTAGATAATGGTTTTTTTAATATGAAAATATGAAAACAGCAAGGTAACTAATGATAAAAGTGAGCACAAAGAGTATTGCAATGCTAGGAAACAAGGCCTAGGGTTCATACTTTCACTAGTGCAAGTTCTCTCAACAATAATAACATAATTGGATCATATAACTATCCCTCAACATGCAACAAAGAGTCACTCCAAAGTCACTAATAGTGGAGAACAAACGAAGAGATTATGGTAGGGTACGAAACCACCTCAAAGTTATCCTTTCTGATCGATCTATTCAAGAGTCCGTAGTAAAATAACATGAAGCTATTCTTTCCGTTCAATCTATCATAGAGTTCGTACTAGAATAACACCTTAAGACACAAATCAACCAAAACCCTAATGTCACCTAGATACTCCAATGTCACCTCAAGTATCCATGGGTATGATTATACAATATGCATCACACAATCTCAGATTCATCTCTTCAACCAACACAAAGAACTTCAAATAGTGCCCCAAAGTTTCTACCGGAGAGTCAAGACAAAAATATGTGCCAACCCCTATGCATAAGTTCATGTGGTCACGGAACTCGCAAGTTGATCACCAAAACATACATCAAGTGGATCACGTGATATCCCATTGTCACCACAGATAAGCACATGCAAGACATACATCAAGTGTTCTCAAATCCTTAAAGACTCAATCCGATAAGATAACTTCAAAGGGGAAACTCAATTCATCACAAGAGAGTAGAGGGGGAGAAACATCATAAGATCCAAATATAATAGCAAAGCTCGCGATACATCAAGATCGTTCCACCTCAAGAACACGAGAGAGAGAGATCAAACACATAGCTACTGGTACATACCCTCAGCCCCGAGGGAGAACTACTCCCTCCTCGTCATGGAGAGCATCGGGATGATGAAGATGGCCACCGGAGAGGGATTTCCCCCTCTGGCAGGGTGCCAAAACGGGTCTAGATTGGTTTTCGGTGTCTACGGAGGCTTCTGGCGGCGGAACTCCCGATCTATTCTCATCCTCGATGTTTTTAGGGTATATGGATATATATAGGCGAAAGAAGTCGGTCAGGGGAGCCATGAGGGGCCCACGGGGGTGGGGGGCGCGTCCAGGTGGGGCAGGCGCGCCTCCCTGCCTCATGGCCACGAAGCTTCCTTGACTTCAACTCCAAGTCTCCTGGATCACGTTCATTCCAAAAATCATGCTCCCGAAGGTTTCATGCCGTTTGGACTCCGTTTGATATTCCTTTTCTGTGGAACACTGAAACAAGGGAAAAAACAGAAACTGGCACTGGGCTCTCGGTTAATAGTTTAGTCCCAAAAATAATATAAAAGTGTTTAATAAAGCCCATAAACATCCAAAACAGATAATATAATAGCATGTGCCGGGGTTTCTGATCCACGGACACCTATGGGACCGGCGGACCGGGTCGCTTTTGGTTCGGCGGGGGGCGGAGGTTGCGCAAGGAGCAGATCGAGGCGAAGCACGCGGGCGGCTGGTCGCGCGAGGAGTAAATCGAGGCGAAGCACGCGAGCGATTTACCCAGGTTCGGGCCGCACGGATGCGTAAAACCCTACTCCTGCTTTGTGGTTTGGTATTGATTTCTAGCTCGGGAGCGCGGGGTGCTACAGTGCACACCGGCGACTAGCGAGACTGTGGGCGTTGGAATGGCCTCCTCCCGAAGGCTCTCAAAATGGCCGATCCCCCTCTACGTTGCACACGGGCCTCCTTTTATACTCAAGGGGTTACCGACATAGAGCAACGGGGGCCAAGGGCAAAAATGGAAAGGGTGCCGTGGATAGGCGCAGCTAGGTGCTGTAGTAGACACAGCTACCCGCTACAGTGTTATCATACCTAACCCTGACGGCAGGGGACAAGGGCATTAAATGTCCGTCTGTGTCGCCTAGACAGCACCGAAAGGGACCGCTAGGGACGCCACTGTCTTGCCATGATGGTTGTCTTGTCAGCGCCTGCGTGCCACCGCACGCCCCTAGCTGCACAACCTCCTGCCACGTGCGCTTGGGAGGAGCCCCAGAGTGACACGTGGGTGGATGAGTTGGAGCGCGGGCGTGGAGTGGGGGCTTGCCGTGGCAAGCGCCTTGCCGCGGCCGTCGACTTGTCGCTTCCGGGAGCTTGTCACTCACCGGGCCTTGTCGGGGCGCGTAGCGCGCCGTGGCAAGTTCCTTGGAATGCCTTGGATGGCCTTCCCGGCAAGCGCCTCCTGCCGGGGCCTTGGGACGCTTCTGGTGGCCTTCCCGGCAAGCTCCTCTTGCCGGGGTCTTGCCTTCTTCCCGGCAAGCTCCTCTTGCCGGGTTCTTGTCTTGAGTACTTTGTTCTTGAATGGTCTTCAAAGGGACCACGGAGGATCTTGGCGGTGACCTGGTAGGCCTTGCCGCGGGACGCTGCGACTGCCCGTGCACAAGTTCGGGGTACTAAGGGTACCCCTACTGTAGAACACCGACAGGAGCCCCCGGGCCTGGGCCAAACACGGTGCCGAGCGCTGTTGGGCCAGGCCCAGAGCAGTGCACGGGCACGCACGGCCTGGGTCACGCCGTATATTTCTCCGCTTCCATCGCGCACGCCCGGAACGGCACGCGTCAAACGCGGCGTCGTGGGTGACGTGGGCGACGCGCGCGCGCGGGGCTAAGCCCCGCGAGCATGCGTCAAGCCATGATGAAGGGGAACGGCCCACGCCCTCTTCTCCAAACAGAGGTAGGCGTGGGGGCGTGGCGCATTTACTGGACGGGGCCGGTGCGTGGTTTTTGAAGCGCCCACTCCCCGAGATTATGGGGTAGGGCGAGGCCGCCCCATCCGTCGCCTCAGTTCTGCATCCCCGCCACACGGCTCCCATGCACTTGGGATCGCGGACGGTGGGAGCGGGAACCTGGGCCGTTGCGAGCAGAGATGGCGGGTCGGCCCGCCTCCCTGCTCTTCCCGTGCCTTGATTCGCTGAGCGTGGCGGCTGGGCTCCCACTTCGCTCCTTTATAAGGAGCGGGAAGGGAGCACCGAAGCCTGCACTCTCTCGTCTCCTCCTTTCTTCAGCTTCTGCTCCCCTTTCTCTCATTCGTCATGGAGAAAGGGAATCCTGGGCCTTCATCGGTGGCGGCGAGGGTCGCCGCTAGACAGCGCACCCTCCCCTCTTCCTTGCTCGTGGTGGCAGAGCCAGCCATAAGGGGAAGAGGGAGGGGCGAGGTCGTGGACGAGGTCGAGGACGAGGTCGAGGCGCTCGGGGAAGAGGCGGATGGGGCGACGCGCCAGCTTCGCCCCCGCCGGCGGCTCCTCCCCCCGCGGCGGTCCATATAGGGGACAACCCTTGCGAGTTCTTCGTCAAGCTGCACCGGGCATCTCGTCGTCGCCTCCGGCTTCCAGCTCCGTTCGCGAGCGCGATGGAGTCGGACCCGCCCGAAACTCTGAGATTACACATGAGGGGCTGTGGGATCAGCGGCACGCGAGTCCGCGTGGTGCTCCCAGCCCCTAGTGTGATGTATCTCAATCGAGGGTGGAAGACGTTCGCCCACATCCACAGCCTGATGGAGGGGTTCACCCTCCATTTTAAGCTGGTGGAGGGCGATCTCCTCTCCGTCAAGGTCTTCGGGTGCTTCGGCACCCGGGCGAAGTGCTGCGTGGACAGCTCCTCCGATAGCGAAGGCTCCTCCTCGAGCGAGAGTGACGAGGAGGAGAGCGGCAGTGATGGTGAGGGTGGCGGGCGGCAGGATGGCGGCTCCGACTAGGTGTCGGGCGCCGTCTCGTGCGGCACCGGCGATCCCACCATCCGCGCCGCCGGCTTCTTGAACTCCCCGGGGGCGTCTCCTTGGGCGGCTGGCGTAGGGAGGCCGCGGAAGGGGAAGAGGGCTGGCGACAAGGCCGTCAGGTCGGAGTACAAGGGCATGGTGCCCTCGACAGCGCACTGACGTCCTGCCGCCCCTCCTTCGCACCCTTCTCCCGGCGTCGCCATCACCGTCCGGCCCTCGGGATGTTCTCTTGGTGTCTTCTGGCACCTGTAGCTCGCCTTGGCGCCCCTTTCCCCCTTTCGCCTCCTTGACCTACCTCCTGAACAGGGGGACAGGAAAGGGATTACGGGCACCTTATCTTTTTAATTGTAAGCCTTCGGGCCTTAGTTGTATCTAGAACTTGTAATCCTCTCTTCATGTTTTTCATCCTCTATGGACTGTACCTGTATGGGATGTTTTTTAATGAAAAGGGGATGTTTGCTGGGTTATTTGCCTCGCGGGTTGAACCCACGCCAAGGAACAGACCCTTGGTATCTCTCGGACAGGCATTCCATTCCCCGACAACAAGCCCCGCCACCTTCCCACGTCGCTTCGACCGTTCTCACGCCTTTGACGGAGGCGGGAACGAGGTGGGTGTGGCCTCCTCGTTTCATCCCTTTGCTGCCGCGACTACGACCAAACTTGGTCCCGGGAACTAGCTCCAGGGCCTAGAGCGAGGGAGCACGGCAGTTTTCGGGAAGAAATGCGGGCTCGCATTCCCCAGTCTATAAGAGGATGCATGAAGAGGGATGAAAGACTTATCTGATATTGCAGCCCCCGGCAACTCTAGCTTGCCGGGGGTCTTGGCATTCGCAGCCCCCGGCATTCTTGCCGGGGCCCAGGTGCCAGCGCGCCCTTCTTCTCCTTTTCGTCTCCAGGTGGTCTGGCCAGGACGTGCGAGCCCTGCGAATGAAGGAAAAGCAAAGGGACGGACACTCGACCTCTAAGCTAGGGGTTAGCCACTGTTAGGGACTATTGACCCTAACCAAGGACGAGACTCAACCTAGCATGCATGCTATAACCCCGGGGTATGCAGCGCTTCATTCTCTGGTGCTCAGGGTCTGCGCCTGGCTCTGTACAAAGGATTACATGCAACAGCGGCAAGACTTGTACAGAAAGGTGGTTGCCAGACAGGGTCCGACAACCGCGCCTTACGGGTAAAACTTACGAAGATGCTCGATGTTCCAGGAGTTGCTCACTGGAATGCCATCTTCGGTCTCAAGGCGGACAGCGCCAGGCCTTGTGACTCGTTTCACCCGGTAAGGGCCTTCCCACTTCGGCGTCAACTTGTTGGAATTCTTGGCCGACTGAACGCGCCGAAGAACAAGGTCGCCTTCCTCGAGACTCCTGGCATTGACTCTGCGGCTGTGGTAGCAGCGCAGAGCTTGCTGGTAGCGAGCAGCTCGCATAGCAGCCTGGAGACGATCTTCCTCAAGGAGCAGCGCGTCATCTTGCCGCAGCCGCTCTTGCTCAAGCTCATCGTAAGAGAGCACTCGAGGTGACCCGTATACGAGTTCCGTGGGGGTAACTGCCTCTGCTCCATAGACTAGAGCAAAGGGTGTCTGTCCAGTGGCTCGATTTGGCGTCGTTCTGATCGACCAAAGAACCACCGGTAGCTCCTCGATCCAGCTTCTTCCGCACTTGTGCAGCCTGTCGAAAGTTCTGGTCTTGAGCCCGCGCAGCACCTCGGCGTTTGCCCTCTCCGCTTGACCGTTGCTTTTCGGGTGAGCAACAGAAGCGAAGCAGACCTTGGCGCCGAGATCTTGGACGTACTGCATGAAGGTGTGGCTCGTAAATTGTGTGCTGTTGTCGGTGATTATCCGGTTAGGGATCCCGAAGCGGCAGACAATCGACCTGAAGAACTTGACGGCTGACTATGCGGTCACCTTCCTCACTGGTTCCACTTCCGGCCATTTTGTGAACTTGTTGATTGCGACGTACAAGTACTCAAAGCCCCCGACAGCTCGGGGGAAGGGGCCGAGGATGTCGAGCCCCCAGACCGAAAATGGCTAGGATAAAGGGATCGTCTGGAGAGCTTGAGCTGGCTGGTGTATCTGCTTGGAATGGAACTGGCACGCTTCACACTTGGTTACTTGTGCAGTTGCATCCTGGAGGGCTGTTGGCCAGAAGAAACCTTGCCGGAACGCTTTGCCGACGAGTCCTCTTGCGCCAATGTGGTGTCCACATATGCCTCCATGTATCTCTGCCAACAGCTTTTGTCCGTCTTCCCGGGGAATACACCTCAATTTCACACCATTGAGTCTTCTTCTGTACAGTGTCTTGTCGACGAACTGGTACATACTTGACTACCGGGCTACTCTTTCGGCTTCTTCTTGCTCTTCGGGAAGTTCTCCTGTCTGAAGGAAACGGACAATCTGCTGCGCCCACGTTGGAGCCTGTGGCTCGACAACAAGGACTAAAGGCAACTCTGCTGCCGCGGGAACATCCGCTTCTACGGCGAGAAGCTGTGTCTCTGCCGGAGCTTGACGTTCCCCGACAAGTTTGCCGGGAGCTTCAGCTTCAACGGAACAAACCCTGGGGCTTGCCGGAGCATCTTGCTCCCCGGCGCTCTTGGCGTTGATCTTGGAGATTGCTGCGGGAATATCCGCTTCTACGGCGAGAAGTTGTGTCTCTGTCGGAGCGTGACATTCCGCGACAAACTTGCCGGGAGCTTCTGCTTCAACGGAACAAGCCCTAGGGCTTGCCGGAGCAGACTGCTCCTCAGCGCCTTCGGTGTTGATCTTGGGGACCTTCTTGGCGGCGGCTTCGGGAAGCTCTGCCGGCAGGTAGTCACCAGGAGTCAACTTCCTCTTCTTGCTTTGTCCAGTTGATGGTGTTACAGACGGTTGGGTCAGCTTGAGCACAAAGGTCCCTGGTTCCACAGGTAGCTTAAGTGCGGCGCACTTTGACAGGCCATCAGCAAGGGCGTTCTGAGATCTCGGAACGTGCTCCATTTGTAGGCCGTCAAAGCGCTCTTCTAGCTTTCTCACTTCGTCGACGTAAGCTTCCATCAACGGGCTCTGATAATTCTTGTTTACTTGGCGGACGACAAGCTGTGAGTCACCCCTGACAATGAGCTTCTTGATCCCAAGGTCTGCCGCGATCCTGAGACCGGCAAGCAATCCCTCATACTCTGCAGTATTGTTCGTTGCTTGCTCCTTGGGAAAGTACATCTGGACTATGTACTTGAGGTGCTCTCCGGTGGGCGCGATAAGCAACACACCAGCGCCGGCGCCTTGCAGCGAGAAGGCACCATCAAAGTACATCAGCCACTCTCTGCTTGCTTCTTTGTCGGGGATGCTCGTCTCCGGAATTTCTTCATCCGGAGTTGGCGTCCATTCCGCTATGAATTCTGCCAATGCTCTTCTCTGGATAGTTGAAGTGCTTTCAAACTTGAGACCAAAGCCTGACAGTTCCAGTGCCCACTCAACAATCCTGCCCGTCGCTTCTGGATTCTGCAGTATCCTCTTCAGCGGAAAGCGAGTGACAACTGTGATCTCATGTGCTTGGAAGTAATGGCGCAGCTTTCTCGAGGCCATGAGAAGGCCGAAAAGCAGCTTCTGCACACCAGAGTACCTTGACCTAGCCCCCTGCAGGAGGGAACTGACAAAGTAAACTGGGCGCTGCACCATTTTCTTCCGCGCCTCCTCATGCATCTGCGCAGATCCATCTTTGTCGGGACCAGAGCTTGTCAAGGAAGCCCCCTTCTTGTCGCTGGATGTGCTCGCCGCGGTTGCTGGCTCATCATCTGCCTCCCTCTCTGCTACCAACGCAGCACTAACCACTTGATTGGTTGCCGCTATGTACAGCAGCAACTTCTCTTGCGGCTTAGGCGCGACAAGTATTGGAGGGGAGGACAGGTATCTCTTCAGGTCTTGCAGCGCAGCCTCCGCTTCCGGAGTCCATTTCATTGGACCTGCCTTTTTCAATAATTTGAAAAACGGCAGGGCGCGCTCGGCAGACCGAGAAATAAACCTGCTGAGAGCAGCCACGCAACCGGCAAGTTTCTTTACATCCTTGACGCGCTTTGGTGCTTCAATTTTCTCAATGGCCTTGATCTTGTCGGGGTTGGCTTCAATTCCCCGCTGAGACACGAAGAACCCGAGAAGCTTGCCGGAGGGAACTCCGAACACGCACTTCTCTGGGTTGAGCTTGAGGCTGATCTTGCGCAGATTTGCGAAGGTCTCGTCCAAGTCTTGGATCAGGGTTGCTCTGTCCTTGCTCTTGACCACTATATCATCCATGTAGGCTTCCACATTTCTGTGTATTTGTGGCTCAAGAGCAATATGGACTACTCTTGCAAATGTCGAACCAGCATTCTTTAATCCGAAAGGCATCCGTACGAAACAGTACGTGCCACATGGAGTAATAAATGCGGTCTTCTCTTCATCCTCCTCTGCCATGAAGATCTGATGATACCCGGAGTATGCATCAAGAAATGAAAGCAAATCACACCCAGCTGTGGAGTCAACAATCTGGTCAATGCACGGCAAAGGAAATGGGTCTTTGGGACAAGCTTTGTTAACATCGGTGAAATCGATGCAAAGCCTCCATTTCCCGTTTGCCTTGCGCACGACTACAGGATTGGCCAACCACGTGGGATGGAGCACTCCTCTGACGAGGCCTGTTGCTTCCAGTTTCTTGATTTCCTCCGCAATGAATTCTTGGCGCTCCACCGCCTGCTCCGGACTTTCTGCTTGACGGGCCGCGCATGAGGACAAACGGCAAGGTGGTGCTCAATCACTTTCCTGGGAACACCGGGGATGTCAGACGGTTGCCATGCAAACACGTCAACATTCGCCCGCAGGAAAGCAACGAGCACGCCTTCCTATTTAGGATCAAGTGCGGCACTGATGGTGAAGGTACCACCAGTGCCATCCTCCTTGGCGGACACCTTCTTCGTCTCTGCTGGAGCCGCCATCGTCTTCTTGTGCTTGCCGGTGGAGCTCGATGGTGCGTCCTCGACGGTAGCGCAGCACTCCGAAGAGGCGCGCTTGCCGGAGTGGGCATCAGAGCTTTTGCCGGACTTGGTGTTCTTGCTGGTGGAGCTCGATGGTGCGTCCTCGACGATAGCACAGCACTCCGAAGAGGTGCGCTTGCTGGAGTGGGCATCAGAGCTCTTGCCGGCCTTGGTCTTCTTGCCCCCGGGAGCTTCACCGACAAGTGGACGGCGATCTGCCGTGGCTGCTGCTTCCTGGTAGATCTTGTCGGCACAGATAAGCGCATCCTTCCTGTCGCCAGGGACAGAGATGACGCTTATCGGGCCTGGCATCTTCAGTATGTTGTATGCATAATGAGAGGCCGCCATGAACTTGGCGAGTGCTGGACGGCCAAGTATCCCGTTGTAAGGCAACGGGATGTCGGCAACGTCGAACGTGACCCTCTCAGTCCTGAAGTTCAGCTGGCTGCCAAATGTTACCGGCAGCGTGACCTTCCCCTTCGGCTTGCTCCTTCCCGGATTGATCCCTTGGAATGTGCCGGTCTCTTCGAGCTCGCTGTCGGGGATCTGGAGTTTTTGGAGCACAGCGGAGGAGATCAGATTCAAGCCGGCCCCGCCGTCAACTAGCATCTTGGTGACTTTGAGGTTGCGGATAGTTGGTGACACCAACATCGGCAAGCACCCGACTGCGGTTGTGCGATCGGGGTGATCCTCAATGTCGAAGATGATAGGCGTGCTGGACCACTTCAGAAGCTTGCGTGATTCGATAGGTGGTTCTGCTGCATTAACCTCCCGCACCCACTGTTTGAGTCGGCGGCGCGAGGTATGCAAAGAAGCACCATCGTCAACACACAAGACCTCTGTGGCTTTCTGAAACTCCTGCTCGCTGGTCTCGACATCATCCAGGTCTTCGTCGCTGTCGTTGTCGTCTTCATCCTTGTCGCGACTGCGGGGAGGCCTGTCTCCTTGCCGCTGCTTGGCCTTGCCGCGGCGTTCTCCCTGGACGGTGCGCTTCTGGCCGGAGTTCTCGGCACGCCCTTGGGCTCTCTCCTTGTCGCGCCGCTCGTACTCAGCCCTCTGTTGCTGGACGAGCTGCTCGACTTTCTTGCAGCTCTGGAGGTCATGGCCCTTGGTGCGGTGAATCTTGCAGTATTGCTTGTCGGAGCCGTCCTGCTTGTCGGCGGCGGCCACGGCCTGGCAGTTGGTGCATGCGGCAACCTCCTTGCCGGAGCTACCAACTGTAGCCTTCTTGGCGCCACCTTCGCTGCCGGACTGCTCAACGACTAGCAGCTCTTTGTTCTGCTTCTTCCTGTTGTTGCGCCGCCGGCTTTTCTTTGCTGGGGCAGCATCTTCACTGTCAGATCCTTCCGCTCCAGTCTTTTCTCCGGGGAGTCTCCTCCCTTCCTCAGCACGCGCACATTTGTCGGCCAGGGCGTACAGCTCCCTGACGTCCCTAATCCGGCACATCGCCATCTCCTCCCGCATCCTGCGGTTACGCACGTTCTGATGGAACGCGCTGATGACCGCGGCGGGGTGGACGTCTGGGATGTTGTACTGTACACGGCTGAATCTTTGGATGTACTTGCGCAGGGGCTCCCCTTCCTTCTGGACGAGCAGATGGAGATCGCTCTCTTGGCCATGAGGTTTGTGACCGCCTGTAAAGGCGCCGACAAACTGATGGCACAGCTCAGCCCAGGAGGATATGGAGTTGTCCGGCAAGTGCATGAGCCAGGACCTGACGTTGGGCTTGAGCACCAACGGGAAGTAATTGGCAAGGATCTTGTCGTCCCGCCCCCAGCAGCCTGCACCGCGATGGTTTAGATGCTGAGGAACTCTGACGGATGCGACTTGCCATCATACTTCTCCGGCACATCCGGCTTGAAGTTCTTTGTACTGGGCCACTGGACTTGCCGCAGCTCACGAGTGAACGCAGGGCAACCTACCGTGTACGGCAAGTCGCCTGGTTCCCCCGGTGCATGCATGTCGATAGAGGGCCCAGCGCGCTGGTCTGACTAACGTCGCGCCTCTCTTCGACGCTCGATACGAGTGCGAGCGTCTTCCTGCTGTCGTTCTTGAAGAACCTGGCGTTGATCGCGACGAGCTCGCGGACCCGACGACGCGGTGGAGTCGCCGTCGAGGTGGATCCGGCGGGTCGGCGATCTTGGCCTTCGGGGGGGGGAGTGCACGGAGGTTGCACCCCCACCGGTCTTGTCGTCACCGGTTCGTGCCCGGCTGACTCGCTGCGGCTGCGATGTGGTCGGCTGCCGAGGAGTGTCGCCGTTGGCGAAGCCGATGAGACTCTGGATAGTGGCCCTCCAGTCGTCGATCTTGTCCGGCGCTGGAGGGTAGTCTAGGACTTCTAACTATGTTAGAAGGAGCAGTATCTCGTCCAGGCGACCGCGTCTCGCTCGCGCCGGCTTGTTGACGCGCATGGTGGACCTGGGCGCTCCGGGATCCACCAGCTCGATCTTGATCCAGCGAGCGCATGGTACCGTGAGTACCATGACGCTGCCGGTCCCGCGCCTCCTGAGATGGGCGCGGTGCATGCACGGACGCCGAGGTCTTGGAGTGCGCCCGGTCATTGTGGGAGCCGGCCACGCCGCCGATGGGCAGCGCAGCCTTGCCCTGGGACCTGGCAGCACCGTGAGTTCCCTCGTCGATGCGTGCCCTTCCGCCGGCGCCTGCCCCACCATCCGTTTGCTCCGGCGGTGGGTGGCTCGGCGCGGACGGAGCAGCTGCCTCCGAAACTTTCTTCTTCGGCGGCATGTTGATGAAGATGGTGAAGATCGATGAAGAAGATGAAGATCTAGCCCGCGAGAACGCCGGATCTGATTCACACAACTTCGACACCCCCCTACCTGGCACGCCAGAGATGCCGGGGTTTCTGATCCACGGACACCTATGGGACCGGCGGACCGGGTCCCTTTTGGTTCGGCGGGGGGCGGAGGTTGCGCAAAGAGCAGATCGAGGCGAAGCACGCGGGCGGCTGGTCGCGCGAGGAGTAAATCGAGGCGAAGCACGCGAGCGATTTACCCAGGTTCGGGCCGCACGGATGCGTAAAACCCTACTCCTGCTTTGTGGTTTGGTATTGATTTCTAGCTCGGGAGCACGGGGTGCTACAGTGCACACCGACGACTAGCGAGACTGTGGGCGTTGGAATGGCCTCCTCCCGAAGGCTCTCAAAATGGCCGATCCCCCTCTACATTGCACACGGGCCTCCTTTTATACTCAAGGGGTTACCGACATAGAGCAACGGGGGCCAAGGGCAAAAATGGAAAGGGTGCCGTGGATAGGCGCAGCTAGGTGCTGTAGTAGACACAGCTACCCGCTACAGTGTTATCATACCTAACCCTGACGACAGGGGACAAGGGCATTAAATGTCCGTCTGTGTCACCTAGACAGCACCGAAAGGGACCGCTAGGGACGCCACCGTCTTGCCATGATGGTTGTCTTGTCAGCGCCTGCGTGCCACCGCACGCCCCTAGCTGCACAACCTCCTGCCACGTGCGCTTGGGAGGAGCCCCAGAGCGACATGTGGGTGGATGTGTTGGAGCGCGGGCGTGGAGTGGGGGCTTGCCGCGGCAAGCGCCTTGCCGCGGCCGTCGACTTGTCGCTTCCGGGAGCTTGTCGCTCACCGGGCCTTGTCGGGGCGCGTAGCGCGCCGCGGCAAGTTCCTTGGAATGCCTTGGATGGCCTTCCCGGCAAGCGCCTCCTGCCGGGGCCTTGGGACGCTTCTGGTGGCCTTCCCGGCAAGCTCCTCTTGCCGGGGTCTTGCCTTCTTCCCGGCAAGCTCCTCTTGCCGGGGTCTTGTCTTGAGTACTTTGTTCTTGAATGGTCTTCAAAGGGACCACGGAGGATCTTGGCGGTGACCTGGCAGGCCTTGCCGCGGGACGCTGCGACTTCCCGTGCACAAGTTCGGGGTACTAAGGGTACCCCTACTTTAGTACACCGACATCATGGAACAATCAAAAATTATAGATACGTTGGAGACGTATCAATGACCGTAGTTTGAGGAGTTCATGTATTCACAATGTGTTAATGCTTTGGTCCAGTACTCTATTGAAAGGAGGCCTTAATCTCCCTTAGTTTTCAATAGGACCCCGCTGCCACGGGAGGGTAGGACAAAAGATGGCATGCAAGTTCTTTTCCGTAAGCACGTATGACTATATTCGGAATACATGCCTACATTACATTGATGAACTGGAGCTAGTTCTGTGTCACCCTAGGTTATGACTGTTACATGATCGATTGCATCCGACATAATTCTCCATCACCGATCCAATGCCTACGAGCTTTTCCTATATTGTTCTTCGCTAATTTACTTTTCCATTGCTATTGTCACAATCACTTTTCCACATGTGGTTGAATTAACAACTCAGCTGCTAATACTTGAGAATATTCTTTGGCTCCCCTTGTGTCAAATCAATAAATTTGGGTTGAATACTCTACCCTCGAAAACTGTTGCGAATACTTGTGGGTTATCATGCACACACATTGAACAACATAGCTGATATAACTACATATTGTGGACATATTGTGAACAACAGAGCTAATATAACTTGAACCAAATAACTTGAGTAGCATTAAAAAACCCAATCTTTGAGCACTAAAATTAAAAACCCCAATCTGTTCACAACATTTAGCATTTTTGCAATGAATTTATCCAAATCTAAAAACAAATCTGAAAACCCCAATCATTGCAGCACCTAAAATCATAGTTCACAACATCTAGCTAGCATTTTTGCAACCAATTTATCTAACAAACCCTAGTCCAAAAACCCCCATCACCGCAACCCATACAAAAAAACCCGGCCCATCCGTCAAACCAATTACTCTAACCATCTGAACTGCTGTATGAATCACAATCGAACTAACTCTACAAGTTAAGCAAGTACAAATGAATACCTGCTCCTCCACGACAGGCGGCACAATGGGGGCATCGGGATGGACTGCACCGCTCGACACCGTCACCTTCTGCAGCGATGAGGCGGAGCCTGCCACATTCGCAGCGGTTGCGAGTTTCCCCGCACCGCCGACTGATACGTCTCCAACGTATCTATAATTTTTGATTGCTCCGTGCTATATTATCTACTGTTTTGGACATTATTGGGATTTATTATCCACTTTTATATTATTTTTGGGACTAACCTATTAACCGGAGGCCCAGCCCAGAATTGCTGTTTTTTTTCCTATTTTAGGGTTTCGAAGAAAAGGAATATCAAACGGAGTCCAAACGGAATGAAACCTTCAGGAACGTGATTTTCTCACCGAACATGATCCAGGAGACTTGGACCCTACGTCAAGAAATAAAGGAGGAAGCCACGAGGTAGGGGGGCGCGCCTACCCCCCAAGCACGCCCTCCACCCTCGTGGGCCCCCTGTTGCTCCACCGACGTACTCCTTCCTCCTATATATACCTACGTACCCCCAAACGATCAGAGACGGAGCCAAAACCCTAATTCCACCGCCGCAACCTTCTGTATCCACGAGATCCCATCTTGGGGCCTATTTCGGAGCTCCGCCGAAGGGGGCATCCATCACGGAGGGCTTCTACATCAACACCATAGCCTCTCCGATGAAGTGTGAGTAGTTTACCTCAGACCTTCGGGTCCATAGTTATTAGCTAGATGGCTTCTTCTCTCTTTTTGGATCTCAATACAATGTTCTCCCCCTCTCTTGTGGAGATCTATTCGATGTAATCTTCTTTCTTGCGGTGTGTTTGTTGAGACCGATGAATTGTGGGTTTATGAGCAAGATTATCTATGAACAATATTTGAATCTTCTTTGAATTCTTTTATGTATGATTGGTTACCTTTGCAAGTCTCTTCGAATTATCAGTTTGGTTTGGCCTACTAGATTGACCTTTCTTGCAATGGGAGAAGTGCTTAGCTTTGGGTTCAATCTTGCGGTGTCCTTTCCCAGTGATAGTAGGGGCAGCAAGGCACGTATTGTATTGTTGCCATCGAGGATAACAAGATGGTTTTTTTTATCATATTGCATGAATTTATCCCTCTACATCATGTCATCTTGCTTAAGGCGTTACTTTGTTTTCATGAACTTAATACTCTAGATGCATGCTGGATAGCGGTCGATGAGTGGAGTAATAGTAGTAGATGCAGGCAGGAGTTGGTCTACTTGTCTCGGACGTGATGCCTATATACATGATCATACCTATATATTCTCATAACTATGCTCAATTCTGTCAATTGCTCAACAGTAGTCCGTTCACCCACCGTAAAATACTTATGCTCTTGAGAGAAGCCACTAGTGAAACCTATGGCCCCCGGGTCTATCTTCATCATATTAATCTTCCAATACTTAGTTATTTCCTTTGCTTTTTACTTTGCTTTTATTTTACTTTGCATCCTTATCAAAAAAATACCAAAAATATTATCTTATCATATCTATCAGATCTCACTCTCGTAAGTGACAGTGAAGGGATTGACAACCCCTTATCGCGTTGGTTGCGAGGAGTTATTTGTTTTGTGCAGGTACGAGGGACTCGCGCGTAGCCTCCTACTAGATTGATACCTTGGTTCTCAAAAACTGAGGGAAATACTTACGCTACTTTGCTGCATCATCCTTTGCTCTTCAAGGAAATCCAACGCAGTGCTCAAGAGGTAGCAAGAAGATTTCTGGCACCGTTGCTGGGGAGGTTCGCGCAAGTCGAGATTTGACTCCCGACAACGAGCCATTTCTGGCGCCGTTGCCGGGGAGTCTACGCAAAAGTCAACATACCAAGTACCCATCACAACCCTTATCTCCCGCATTACATTATTTGCCATTGCCTCTCGTTTTCCTCTCCCCCACTTCACCCTTGCCGTTTTATTCGCCCCCCCTCTCTCTCTATCCTCCCTCTCTTTTTCTATTTGCCTCTTTTTTACTTTTGCACTTTCTGCCGTTATGTCTGAAATTGGGGAAATTATTGTCGATATGGACAATAATACTATCATGAAAAATTCTAATGCTCCTGCTGAAGAACCCCCTATATTACATACAAAAAAATTCCGTATTGGTAGTGGTAATATTATTGGAAAAGGAGTTATCCAAGATTTCTTTACTTGTGCCGGTGCTTTGCCTTCTATGGGTAGTTCTATCCTTCATAGAACTAGTAGTCTTGCAGATGCTATTGCCATGCTTGTAGTTGAACTTGAAAGACAATTCATGCACATGCACCCTTGCATACAAAGGATTTTTCTAGAATTTTCTAATATTGAGCATTCTTCTGTTAAGCGTGCCGCTACGATATTTTTGGCTCATGAGTTCAGATTCATAATAAAAGAGGCCAAAGAAATCTTTGCACATTATAGGATGGACGCTTGCCGTCCTCCCATAGAGGCTATCCTTTTTTATCAAGAAGAAATAATGCGTTTTCAATCCCTAGACTATGTTGCTTTCAATGAAAATCTTAGAAAAAGGGTTCCTAACAATGTTTTAGTTGATAGAATTTCTGAACTTAATGATGATTTGGCCATTCGAAATAATGAACTAGGATATTCTCTTGAGTTTAGGCTCACAAAGTTCTATCAAAAGAATATTTATAATGATGAATTGGTTGTGCAACAAAAGGGCCAAAGGAGGAACCTATACCTCCCAAGGTTGATCTTGGGGACTTCTGTCCCATTAAATTTAGCCCTTTTGATTACTTTTGCTTGCCTCAAAGAAAACTTGCTGCCGAACGTAGAGAATATGAAAAGATTTTTAATGATCTATCTTACTATTATGGCAATACCTAGATCTATCCTTGCTTTTTATGCCTAGCTAGGGGCGTTAAACGATAGCGTTTGTTGGGAGGCAATCCAATTTTATTTTCATTCCTTTCCTTTTGCTCCTGTTTAGTAATAAATAATTTACGTAGCCTCTTTTTTGGTAGTGTTTGTGCCAAGTAGAACCATTGGGAAGACTTGGGGGAAGTCTTGTTATCTTGCTGTAAAAAACAGAAACTTTAGCGCTCACGAGAACTGCTGCCATTTTTATTTGTAAAGTTATATTTAGTTAATTCTTTTTGCAGATGATTAATAGATAAATTCCTCACGTCCAGCAATTTATTTTAGAATTTTTGGGGTTCCAGATCTCGCGCCAGCTACAGATTACTACAGACTGTTCTGTTTTTGACAGATTCTGTTTTTCTGCTTATTTTAATGAATCTATGGCTAGTAAAATAGTTTATAAACCATAGAGAAGTTGGAATACAGTAGGTTTAACACCAATATAACTAAATAATTATTTAATTACAGTACCTTGAAGTGGTCTTTTATTTTCTTTCGCTAACGGAGCTCACGAGATTTTCTACTTTAAGTTTTGTGTTGTGAAGTTTTCAAGTTTTGGGTAAAGATTTGATGGATTATGGAACAAAGAGTCAAAAGAGCCTA